>NC_133663.1:126446370-126624105 GCF_037893015.1 Macrotis lagotis | reverse complement strand
CAAATAATTTAGGCTATGAGCAATAGTATCTATAGGTCCCACTGCAAGATAAACAGTTTGACCCCATGACTGAAACTAGATAGAGGACTATGGATGGAAATACATTATTCCAAAACAACCACAAAAAAGAATAGGTAAAAGGCATGCAGAAGCTTTTGAATGGGTCAGGGTTGGTAAATAAAAATATTATTCTAAAACAACAAAATTGAATAGGTAAAAGGAGCATTAAGATATGAAGAAGATTAAAAATTAGAGGGGACATAGTTGATGGATAATAAATATTTGCATGAAAATATATGGAAGGGGAAACAGAAGCAATTTAATTGCTACTCTTTCCAGACAACCATTAGGAAAGAAAGAAGAAATAAATTCAGGAAGCAGATGAGCCTAGCACTGAGGTATGATAATTCCTTATCATATTGCTCAAGGGGAATACCAGTTATCTAGATATTTATTGAGGCTATCCTTTTGCCAAAAAATGAGCAGCCAATAATTTCCTAATTTATCCTAATGATAATAACATTTTTCATAAGATCAGAAGGACTAAAAGGGGGGAAATTTTCCTTCTGCTGAAATTCTCAGCAATCTGGGACAATAGTGGAATTGGGGAGATACGCTCTGAGAGTTTGAAATTTGGAAATAGTTTGTTTTGAACTCTAGATTTTAATGTTAGCTGAGGAGGGATGGAAAACTTCCAGAGATGAAACAGTTTCCTCTGAGTACTACTCTAGCTGCATCCCAGAAAGTATATTAGAGTGTCTTATTGTTTTAATTCTCTTTCAAAGAATTATTAAGTTTTCATTTAGATATGTAAATTTGTTTTGTTTTTGTATTAATTGATATTTTTAGAGACTTATGATCTACAGATGACATATTAAATTTTTTCTATGTCCATTTGTAATTTATCTGTGCCTTAGTAGTTGGCCTGCCTTTTTAAAGATTCCATTTGGTGTTGAGAAATATGTATTTTCTTTAAGTTTCCTATCCTGAAGATACCACAAGTCTTATAGCTTTAATGTCCTCCATGTTGTGTCAGGTCTTCATTTTATTTTTTGTTTCTTTTTTTTTCTTAGATTTGTCAAATTCTGAGAGATTTTTAATGACTTTTATGATTATGGTTTAACTATATTTTTGCAATATAGATAGCTTTTACTTTCTGAATTTAGTGACTATGATAGTTTCTATAATAATTTAGTATTGATATTTGTTCATTGCCTGTGGTTCTGTAATCTAATTACCCTGTATAACATAATTAAAGCATCTCTTTTTTGATTCACCTTATGGAAAGTAAATTTTGTTTGTCCTCTAATTTCCATTGTGTATGTAACTATTTAAAACATGTTTCTTGAGAATAGCAGATAATTGGCTTTTGTTTTCTTGTCTATTTATCACTATATTTTATTGATTATTTAATCCATTCACATTTAAAGTTATGATTGTTAGGCATGTGTTGTTACTTCATTAATTTCTTTTATATAACTTTATTTTGTGTTCCTTTTATCCTTTTAAGGGAGTATATTTTCAGTGATAATTTTACTTAGATTACAGGTTCTCTGCCCTAATTGCTTGCTCTATTTCAAGTTCTTTGAATTACTTAATTTTTTCTTTCTTTCTTTTATTTAGTCATCCATTTATTCTCCTTCATTTCATTTCTCATCACTTGTTAGTAGTTCAGACTCTTCCCTTTCTTCTTCTCCTATATATCCCTTATTTTTAATAACTTTACTTTGCTATGCCTCTTCAAAGGAATTTTACTTTTCTTTAGCTATATTTTTTTTTCATGTAAGTCTGCCCTGAATTTCATTTTTTTAATTTATAGGACATATACCTACTTGGGCCTTCTTTATAATCTCTGTGTCCTTCATTGTGATAAAACCTCTAAAGTTCTAGATTTGAGTTCTCTTTTCTATCTTTTGTCTTCTGCTGTTTTGATTGATAGAGGCAGAAAAAAGGCAGATTCCCATTACACAAATTCACATCAGATTACACTTTCATTTTGCTTTTCCCTGGGAATTGTTTCCAGTAGTACTGCCTATATCAGTCCCTAGTAAAAAATTTTTTAAAAAGATTTCATTTATTTTGAATTTTGCAATCTTTCCCTTAATCTTACTCCCTCCCCCCCAACAGAAGGCAATTTGCCAGTCTTTACATTGTTTCCATGGTATACATAGATCCAAATTGAATGTGATGAGGGAGAAATCATATCCTCAAAGAAGAAACATAAAGTATAAGAGATAGCAAGATCAGGCAATAAGATAACAGATTTTTTTTTTTTTCTAAATTAAAGTTAATAGTACTTGGTCTTTGTTCAAACTCCACAGTTCTTTCTCTGGATACAGATGGTACTCTCCATTGCAGACAGCCCAAAATTGTCCCTGATTGTTGCACAGATGGAACGAGTGAGTCCATCAAGGTTGATCATCGCCCCCATGCTGCTGTTAGGGTGTACAATGTTTTTCTGGTTCTGCTCATCTCACTCAGCATCAGTTCATGCAAATCCCTCCAGGCTTCCCTGAATTCCTATCCCTCCTGGTTTCTAATAGAACAATAGTGTTCCATGACATACATATACCAGTTTGCTAAGCCATTCCCCAATTGAAGGACATTTACTTGATTTCCAATTCTTTGCCACCACAAACAGGGCTGCTATGAATATTTTTGTACAAGTGATGTTTTTACCCTTTTTCATCATCTCTTCAGGGTATAGACCCAGTAGTGGTATTGCTGGGTCAAAGGGTATGCACATTTTTGTTGCCTTTTGGGCGTAGTTTTAAATTTCTCTCCAGAAAGGTTGGATGAGTTCACAGCTCCACCAACAATGTAATAGTGTCCCAGATTTCCCACAACCCTTCCAACAATGATCATTATCCTTTCTGGTTATACCAGGTAAAAACTCCTCCTTGTTTTTCTCTGGCTCCAGTTATCTCTCCTCTCATTCTTCCATTTTATGACATCATCAAGAATGAAATTCTAAAGACAGAAAGGTAGACAATTTTACTAAAGCAGAAGAAGAATGGGAGTTGTCTGAAGAGATCAGGAATTCACCAAATTTATCTAAGATTTTAGAAAGATGTGCTGAAAATGGAAACTGGGATAGAAAACAATATTAATATGAGAGGATAATGTGGTCCTATAAAAATGTTAGTAATGCTTATATTAAGAATGAAAAAAAGCAAGAAAATTTTTTTAATTTTCTTTGTTGGATTAAAAAAAATGAAGCTATACTAGGAGAAAAAGGAAGATCATAGATAAGATCATGACTTGAAGATGGATAAGGTGATAATCACCAGCAGTAAAGAGAAGATATAACTACTTGGTTTTCATTTTGCTTCTTTTTCCTATGACAAGGAAAATAAAAGAACCCCATAGCTGCCCTTGATGAATTTGTCACCTCCCCCCAGATGTGTGACTTCCTCACAGAATTGATAGATCTAATTCTGAGTTCATTAATGATACTTGAAAGATTATGAAAAATGGAAGAGATACCACAAGATTAGAGAAGGCTGCATGTTCTGATCTTCTATAAAGAGGAAAGAATAAAATTGGCAAACCATAGAACTTCCTGGCATGACTTCTCTTCTGGGGAAAATTCTAGCATGCATCATTAGAGAGATGGTTAGGGACCATCGAGAAAAGGAAACTGTTTTCAGAGTCAGTATTTGAAATGATCTTAAAGCTGAAAGCTTTGGGGCTTACTCCAAACCCTATCATATTTAGTGGGGATAAATATTATATGTTAGACTACTGTTTAGACTGCCCAACAAGCAGTTTCATAAGGTGAAGTGAAGTGAAGAAGGTCAGTGAAGATGTAATCAAACAGTTTATCTGAAAAAAAAATCTGTTTTGTTTTGTATTACAAGTTCAATGGGAGGGAACTAATGTAGGAGATAGCTAAAAAAAAAAAAACCCAAAACTACCTTAATTGTATGTTAAGAAAGCTTCTGTGAATAAGGAGATGATAGTCCTTCTATACTCGGCCCTCATCAGATCTAATCTGGAATTTTATGTTTAGTTTTGAGAAGGGACATTGACAACTGAAGGGCACCTCACCCTTGTGAAGTTTCTTGAGTCTGAAAAAAAGATTTGCTGGCACAAGATAACTTCTTTCAATTAGTGGAAGGAATGATACTTGCTCCATTTAACTCCAGAGGAAAAGACCATAGTAGTGAGTAGAAGTTTCAAAAAGGGTCAGTCAATCCTTAAAGCCCTCCTTCCTCGAACCACAATTTCCTTTCTTCATTCTTACCAGGTGGATGAGATACAAGTCAATTTTTATAGTATATGTATATATGTATGTGTGTGTGTATATGTATATATATATATATATATATATATATATATATATATATATATATATATATATATAATTAAAAATATATATACATGTCTAAACACACACGTATATGTGTATATGTGTATGTGTATAGAAATACCCCACAGTACTTCTTACAAAGTTTAACAAGACTACAAGAAACCCAAAGGAGTGATTATTCTTCTTAATTCTTAAGGAAGTTACTTGCTATCTAAGATGAGTGTAGATAATTCAGTGGAGAAGTCAGAAAAAAGGCAAGATATTTAGGTGGGAATAATACAGTCAGTGTTGAGGTACCATCTCTAACTCCTTCAAATGTTGTTGCTTTTTAAAGCTTGCTTGGTCATTTGTTGATCCTACAGTGTACAGGATACCTTGAAATTAATGCTTATTCTTGGAAAAACTTAAATAGAATGAAAAATGTCATAGAAATACTTTGAGCAAATAATTGCTAAGCTTTTAGATCATTACTTACATACCCGTGTAACTGAGTAATTTTCTTAAAGCCCCACCAGTTAGCAATGGTAGCTGTGATTACCTTTTCTAGAGGAGAAAATGTGTACATATATATATTATTAAATCATGTAGAGAGTATTTTTTTCTTGCTGTTCTTCCAAGATTTAGCAGATGGTGATGATATCAGTTAGATAGAAAAAAAATCTTATGTATAAAGGAGAGAAATACTCAAAAGAATTTTGGTAATTTACTATAATTTGAGACTGATTTTGGTGAAAAAAATGTGTAAAGAATATAGTAGGGGGCAGCTAGGTGACATAGTGGATAGAACACTGACCCTTGAGTCAGGAGGACCTGAGTTCAAATGCAGCCTCAGACAGTTAATAATCACCTAGCTGTGTGATCTTGGGCAAGTCACATAACCTCATTGCCTTAAATAAAAAAAAATAATAAAAAAGAATATAGTAGATTTTATAGTATCACCCAGTTTTTCAAAAACTCCAAGTAGAAGTATTTGGATATAATTTAAATAAAAATAAAAACAAAAAAGTTGAGATAAGTGGAATACAATTGGAAAAAAGCAAATTAATCTAATTTTCTTTAAGATTTTAACCCAAGAATGAGATAACATATTGAGAAAATGGATGATCAATCTAGTCTTCTATTTTATTTTATTTTTCCTTCAAAACAAAGGCACTAGGCATCCTAATTCTTGTTAGTTGCTTTTATTGGTATCAGAAAAATTAGGAATCAGTAAATTTAATTAATGATTTTTTAAGTGGAAAACTCTTTATTTCTGTCTGATTGGGTAAGGACTTAAAATATACATACATATATGTACACGCATGTGTATCTATATATGAGTATATATAATATGAAAGATACATTAAATATGAAAGTAATTAAAAAAGAAAAGAAAAAGCGATGATGCCATATATTCCTTTTAGCTCTTAACTTCAACATTTCTATGTAGGAGAGAAAAATCTTATTTTGGAAACAGATTTATGTAATAATTTTACAAAGATTTTCTAAAAACAAAATTTTGAATGTTGAAACTTAATTTTTTTTGTTTTTGTCCAGTTATTGAGACATTTTTTAAAAATAATTTTTTCCTTTCCTTGGACTTCTTTTATTTTAGGATTATAATGTACCCTATTAGATTATTTTGCATCATCAGTTTGCCAATTAGGTAGTATATAGATAAGAGGGTTGGTTTTATAGGAAAACCTGCCACAGACATTATCTGTTGTTGGCATTGTTCAGTTGTTTTTGATGCTTCATGATCCCATTTGGCATTTTCTTAGTGAAGAAACAGGAGTGGTTTGCTATTTCCTTCTCAGTGAAGGAAGTGAAGAAACTGATGCAAATTGATTTAAGTGAGTTGCCCAGAGTCAAACAGCTACCATAATTATAGTGAGGCTGGATTTGAACTTGGTTATTTTGACTTTAGAACCAATGCTCTATCTCACTGTATTGCCTAGCTTCCCTATAGGAATGTAGTTTGCCTACATTCACTTAACCTTTCTAGGTTTTAGTTTGCTCATTTATAAAATAAGGAGTTTGGACTTTATGGCTTTTAAGGTCCATTCTAGGAACCTTATGAGCCTGTGATCTATGTAGACTCATTGTTCAAAGTCCTTTTTTCCCCTTGTATCTCCCCCAGACCAATAAAGCCTACATATAAACTTAAAGTAACAGATACTTATTGAAACAGAATGTAACATAAAGTACAAGGAATTACTCCCCTTGACTCCCATTAACCACCATGTATCCCCAGTATAGCAGGAGGGGAATGTCAGAGAGAGAGAGATTGATAAAGATCTCAGCTTTTGCTGTAGCTAGACATGAAAATCTCAGCTGTTCATATACTTTGCTTATCAAGAGTGCTTACTCATAGACTTTTACCAAGCTGGCCCCCTTTTTTTCCTTAGCTGAATGCCTACATGTTGATCTTTTCAAGATTTTCTCCATCCCTTTTTAAAACCTATCATTAGGAATTCATGCATAGTCTTATGATAATGTAGGTCAAAAGACAACTTGACGTAAGTGTAATAGATATCTAGATATCATGATTTCTTACATTAGTGTTTTAATATAAAAGTACTTCATTATAAGCATTTGGTTTAAAAATAAGAGTCTGAAATAACCTTGATGTGGCACCAGATTTGTCTTTTCTTTCACTATAGATAGTTTTCTTTTGTTTCTTCTAATCCATAAGATAAGGTGAGGAGGGGAGTAGAATGATAGGACATAACTTTTAAAATATAATGCTATCTTACTGTATGAAGGAAGGGGGGCAAGATGAGAAATAGAGTAAGAAGATGCATTTCATAAGCCAGTTAACTAAAAAACTCAAATTATTTGAAGTTGTGTATTATAATTTTAGTGGCAATGCATCTTATTTTTAGTCTATGATTTTTGATTGTTATGGTTTGTCTTTCACTCTCAAAGAAGAACCATGATATAAAAGAGGTGATCCATGAGGTGTACTTGAATTAGATTTGAGTGAGGGAGTGCTAATTATTTTAATGTTAACAGAAAAGTAACAAGAACTGTTGATATCTCCCCTTGACTATACCCACTGCACCAAGCCAAGTACATTACATAAACACTGACCCTTCCTCCCCCTTTCCCAGTCCCATTGTCCAAGCTATGAGGTGAGGTCATATACTTTATTTTTTTTTAGGTTTTTGCAAAGCAAATGGGCTTAAGTGACTTGCCCAAGGCCACACAGCTAGGTAATTATTAAGTGTCTGGGGTGGGATTTGAATTCAGGTACCCCTGACTCCAGGGCCAGTGGTGCTCTATCCACCTAACAGCCCTAGGTCATATACTTTTAGTAAAGTACCTTGACCCTCCCTGGCAGTAAATCTCTGTCCCCCCAAAACAAAACAAGCCTCTAGCAACAAAACTGTTTCACTTCCTTAGCCTGAAAGAATTGTCCCATGTATATTTCCCCATGTATAAGATGCATCCTTTTTAAAAAAAATTTTGGGGTCTAAAAACTGGGAATGTCTTATACATTGGTTGTAGATTTTTTTACTTGCATTTCTCACTTTTTCCCAGCTACTTGTCTTTGTGCTCATTGTTTCACATCTGTTACCAGTATATTGTTATGTTTTGCCATGTTCTGCCCAGAAATGGCTCAGAAAAGATTTTTGCACAGTGTTAAATTCAAGTTAAAATTGATCCAATTTACAAAAATGGATGGAAATCATGCTGATGAAGTCTTCTTGGGACTTTTTGACACCAGCAAGAAGAGTGAAGACACCAACTAGAGGAGCAGTTTGTATCTGGGTGCAAAGATCCTGGGATAATATCAAGATTAATGTAGTTGTCAGGTCATTTACGAAGTGTGGCATTTCAAATGCCATAGGTAGAACTGAGGATGAGACAATATAGGAAGACAGTAATTCATCATCAAACACAGATGGACAGAGGGGACGCTAATGGATGGAATTTTGACAGTGATGAGGAGTTGAATGAATTTTATGATGAATAAAACTTGAGTTCAATAAGTTTATGTAATACATTTCTTTTCAAATTTCTGACCCCCAAATTAATGTGTGTCCCACACATGGGGAAATATGGTAAGTCTTTTCTCTACCACCATTATCTACATATCCCTAATTACCTCATCTCTTGCTCTCTGTATTACTGCCCCCATTAACCTATACCTAAATGATCTTACCTACCTGCCTCTTTAAAGCTCACTCACTCCTCAGTTGAGTTTGCTGGTCTTCCTTTGGAGGGTATCCCGCTCTGGTATGATGTATGATCTCCCAAATAACCTTTCATTCCCCTATACCCTTCCTTACTGCTTAAACCTAGTTATTCCTGCTTCCTTTGGGATAGCAGCCCATGATTACCCAGGTAATCTTTCTTTTCCTATACTTTTTTTCTTATTGTTCATGGGGGCTTAGATTGTTTAGGTTGCTTAGAGATCAGTGGCTTTCTATCTTTAATCTCACTTTCCCCTTAGCTTTTGCTAATCACAACAGCATTTAAATTGACATTTTGTCCTTAATATTTCTTCTAGGTTAGAATCAGTGTTTTTTTTTTTTAAGAAAAATTTTATTTATTTTGAGTTTTATAATTTTCCCCTCATTCTTGCTTCCCTCCCCTCACCTCCCACAGAAGGCATTCTGTTAGTCTTTACATTGGTTCCATGTTATACACTGATCTCAGTTGAATGTGATGACAGAGAAATCATATCCTTAAGGAAGAAAAAATAAAGTACGAGATAGTAAAATTACATAATAATATAATGTATTTTTTCTAATTTGACTGTAATAGTCTTTGGTCTTTGTTCAAAGTCCATAATTCTTTCTCTGGCTACAGATGGTATTCTCCATTGCAGATAGCCCAAAATTGTCCCTGGTTGTTGCTCTGGAGTCCATGTTTTAAGTGAAATTCTTTGACATTTGCTCAAATCCCTGAAACCTGTAGCTTGACCCACCTTTTCCCTGAAACACAGGCAATTACTTCTCTTTTTCAGTAAGAAGTCCTATCCATTCTTCTTACATAATAGTTTCTAATTTTTCAACATAATGCCATTGGCAGAACTTCTTTTAAAATACCTAACTTTTCTATCCTTTATTCACGTTAAAGCCAAAATCAACAACTAGTAGTATGGAGTGGTTCCTTTTTTTTTTCCTCTCTTCCTTTTTTTCATTTTTTCTTCACTTGATTGGATAAACCCCTGAAATACTGTTGAAAACCTAGATTTCATTAGAAAGAAATTTTCAGGAAGTTTTTTTTATAGAAATCATTACCAAATAAAGTAGAATGAATTTATATGATATTTTTTGCTCTCCTTAAGCATTTAAATATGAATTATAGTGAAGTTTTTTTTTTTGTTTGTTTTTGCAGGCAATGGGATTGTGACTTCCTTAGGGTCACACAGCTAGATTATTATTAATTATCTAAATCTGGATTTGAACTCAGGTCCTCCTGACTCTAGGGCCAGTGCTCTATCCATTGCACCACCTAGCTGCCTCACATCCTGTATGTTTTCATTAGACTGGAGCCGGTTACCATATTTTACATATCTTCAAATAAATGCAATCGCTTTATGGAAATCATGTTTTGCATTAACAGGTTTTTTGTGTTATTTGTTGTGGACCATACTGTCCATGGGGGTTTCTTGGCAAAGATTCCAGAGGGCTTTGCCTTTTTCCTTCTCCTGTTGGTTAAAGCATATAGAGGTTGAATGACTTGCCTAAGTTCACACAGCTAGCAAATGTCTGAGGTCAGATTTGAAATTCAAATCTTCTGATTCTAAGTTCTGAATTCTATCTAGAGTCATCTAATTGTCTCATACTAGTAGGTATCTAATTGTAATTATATTATTACTAATATAATTTAGAAATAAGGAATAGCTGAATAGATAAAAAGATGTTGAAGATAGTTATGAGTACATTTTAATATTATTTGACTATTCCCATTTTAAATACCTAAATGCTTCAATGGATACCTGATTTCATTTATGTAGTTATTCTCTCCACCAATATTCACAAGCCTGCAATAGCTATTATTGTGAATGGTGTTGCCATTCAATTAGGAACATTGAAAGGATTACCTTACTGAGATTTCATAATTGTTTTATGGACCCAGTCAGCAGTAACATCATCATCATCATCATCATAATTATCATCTATGCTTTAAGTTTTGTGAGGTGTTTTACAATGATATCTAATTTTATGTAGGTGTATGATTTCTTCATTTCCCCTATCTCATGACCATAGCTATGAATATCATGTGAATAGGAACAAAGCCAATGGATACTATAAGTACTCCCAATCTGGGACTTGACAGAGTATGGTTTACAATAGATTTTAGTGTTGAAGATATAGAATTGAACCTATTCACCAAGGCATAGGTAATAACAATGCAGGGATAATGACTTGGGAAAGAACTATTGTGGGGAGATCCTGGAGGTCACAATGAGGACAACAAATGAAATTGTGGGCTATAAGGCAGAGGCAAATATAAAATGATAAAAAGCTATTTCAGACAATAGACATTTCAGACTTGATGAGCATGGAAATAGAACCCTTGTGCTTGATGGCAGACATCTCTGTGTATCAGAGTTGGAGTAGCAGATTAGGTCTTGGTAAATGAGTAGATGGAGGAATAGGTAGATTAACTTGTGCGAGAGAGGATATATATATATATATATATATATATATATATATATATATATATATATATATATGTGTGTGTGTGTGTGTGTGTATGATTAAAATATAATATATGTATGTAATACATATAAATCTGTTTTTATTATAATAGCTAATATTGATTATATAAGGCTTGCTTGGCTTGCATTGAACCAGGCAGTCACTGTGGTTAGTACTTTAAAAATACTATATCATTTCCTCACCATCCAACTCTGGTTAGGATTGAAGAGTGGGAGAGAAGAGGTGCTATTGTTACATTCATTCTACCAGTGAGGAACTCAACCAAGGCAAACAGAGGTTACAGGATTTGCTCCTGATCATGCAGCTATTAAATGTCTGAGGTCCAATTTGAATTGAGGTTTTTCTGATTTTAAGCCCATCCTTCTATCCACTTCTCCACTCAGCTGGAGTTGATGTAAAGAGAAAGACAATGAGCCACACTGAACTCTTTGAAGAAGGAAGGATAATGACCTGGAACACTGCAGATAATAACTTCCAGAATCCAGACTGGATGATAATCTTAGACAGAATGAACCATAACTAGGAGAGATCACTCAGTCATGGAAGTGGCAATGGGGATCAAGGAGTATTCCTACTGCTCCATCACAATTTGTAATTGGAGGAGCATGGCTTAAAATACATCCAGTTCTGAGAAGGGATGAAGGCTGCCCTATGATCAGGAAAGAGATAGGACTTGATGAGTCAAAGAAGTCGAAAGAAATGAGAAAGATTTAAGATGGAATTAAATTTGTTACTTATAGAGGAGGCATTCCAGAAAGCACACTGGCAGAGTTGGATACATCACTAGTGGGACATTTAAGTTGTTTGGTTTAGGAGGATAGGGAATGGGGTTCAGCCAGGGTGTGTAGGATCACTAGGATGGGAAGACTATGATTGGGTGAGAGGATGCTAACCACTGAGGAATGAATCTTATGGGGAATGTTGACATTATGTCCTGATAGACCCAGGAAGCAGAATTTACTTGTGATGAAGAGTAGGAGGGGAAAGTGTGACTTGGGAGAGTCCAGTCTGGAGTCCAAAATAAGCATTCCAGGGAAATGACTAAAGTGGCTGCTAGAAAGACAAAGCCAGAGGCTTGGGGTCTGGATCTGGGGGGTCTTTGGTAAAATTCCCCTGGAAAGTCTTAGGGGTGAAGGGAACATAGGGATAAGTTCTAGATCTGAGACTAATATGGATATTTAAACTTACTTTGGAACAGACTTCGATTTCATTGATACAGAAAACTCCCAAAATGAGTTTGTACTTCAGTACATCAGTGCTTGAAGTATAAAATTGAAGTATCCTGCAATTTTCAGGATGTGATCTACTTGCAGATATATATATATATATATATATATATATATATATATATATATATATATGTACATATACAATTATGAATATATGCATATATATTTGAATCAACTAAAAAAGCAATTGAATTAACCAGTTTAATGTGAGATAGCATTAACAGTAAAAGAATTGTAACAAAAAAGTCTGAGGGAAAGTAGATTAAATGGGAATCCTTCATTGAGAACTTCTTAAGGGAATAGATTTTGAGCCAGACTTGGAATGAGGCAATGGACATAGGTTAATTTAAATAGAGAAGAAGGATGCTCCAGATGGGGGAATCACATTACAGAAATGGAAACAAACAAAGCATGCACAGAATGAAATCATTAGTACTAAATTAAAATTATGTAAAACCATAAAGTTATCCATTTTATCTGAGACCAGGATATTTATAAATCTGAATATTAGTTTGCCTATTCTATGGCAATATAGCAGTAATTAATTTACTGTTTCATTTTTAAAAGCCAGATAAATTAGTTGGTTGTTAAAATTAGACTTATCCAAGTTCCCCCACTGAGCATCAAAATAATTTCCAACATTTAATTGATTCTTTTTTTGTCTCATACTAGCAGGTATTGCCTATGTTAACTGTATTTAATTACTGATAAGTTCCTTTAGAGTTAAGATAGGTTAATTAATAATTGTCTTCCCACAATATTATGGGTAAACTAATTTTATAATTCTGCACTTCAGATTAAAATGGATACAGAATGTTTAAGATCATATTTCTGTGCACTTGAGGACATTTTCATAGCATTAATCACATAGCATATTTCATAGAAATATACAATTCTAACATAGTGTGGTTTTAATGAAACAGACCATTTCTACATTCTATACTCAACCAGTAAAAGAGCAATAATATATAGTATTTGAGAAGCAAAAATCTTCAGTTTTGAGTCTTACTAGTTCTATAATCCCAAACAATTTATTTTATTTCTTCTAGGTCTCAGTCCTCTCCTCTATAAATTGGGTTTCTAATATTTATACTGTTTGCCTTAAAAGAGTGGTTGTGAGAAAAAAAACCATTTTATAAACCTAAAACCTCTTTAATATTGTTTGAGGTAGTGATGCAAGAGTGTACAGGGAAATATTAAACAATTAGCTCTCTGAGGGAAAAAAAATGTACTTGTGGAACATGTTTAAATTTAACCTGCATTCTTGACATTTTAAAATGTAGCAATCAACAAAGCCTTACTTGACAGTGTTTAGTCCTCTTTAACTATAAGCTCTTGGTAGCCCTTAGAAACTGGTTCCAGTCCACCGATTGATCAGTTCTACCCCTCCATAAAATCTCTTGTACCTATCCCTTTCTCTCATGTCATAAATTTTTACTGGAGTCCAGGCCTTTGTAACTTCTCAACTGGAATATTTCCATGTTGTTTGATCATTTTCAGTTGTATATAACTCTTCAAGGGATTTTCTTGGCAAAGATATTGGAGTGGTTTGCCATTACCTTTACTAACTCTTTTTACATGATCACACAGATAGTAAGTGTCTGGATTTGAGTTCATTAAAACGAGTCTTCCTGACTCCAGGGTGGGTGCTCCAACCACTGTGACACCTAGTTTGGGAATATTTCAACATCGTCTTTTAATTAATCTTCCAGACAAATAATTTTTTTCCCCTGATCTATCTAAGATAATTCAGTGGTGCTGAAGAAAGAGCACTGGATCTAAAGTCAGGAAGATCTATAGTCAAATCTGGCCTCAGATAGATGCTAACTGTGTGGCCCTGGGAAAGTCAACTTAATGCTATGTGCTTCAGTTTCCTCATCTATAAAATGAGCTGGAGAAGGAAATGGCAAACCTCTCCAGTCAGTATCTTTGTTAAGAACACCCCAAAGGAAGTCATAAAGAGTTGGACACCATTAAAATGACTGAATAATAAAATTTATCCTCCACGTAGCTACCAAATTGATGTTTTTAAAAAAGAGGCCATGTCTCTTTCCCCATTCCTATCTCTCCCCCATCGAAAAAAAAATTAATCGTTACTTATGACTTCTAGAATAAAATGCCCAATCCTATGTCCTGGCATTTAAATCCTTCTGCAAACTGATTCCTGTCTACCTTTTTAGTCCTGCTTCATATTCCTCCTTGTGACCTGTCATTTCACAACATTCCCCCACTAGAATCAGGATAATGTGCATATCATGTCATCGGTCATTTGATGTCATGTCTTCTTCATTTATGAAGGACAGCAACAACTGTACCATTAGCTATACCACATTCATGATATAATATCTCCTGCCTCTGGATTTTGCACAATAGTTACCCAAGTGTGGAATGTATTTCATCTTCCTTCCTGATTTGTGGAATTCCTAGCTCCCCCCATACATAGTTCTGGTGCCATCTCCTGTGTTTTCAGTCTTTCTTTTTCTCATTATTATCACTCTTTGCTTCTTGGAATTGCCTTGTAGACACTTTATACTTATAGTCTTATTGTGAACACATTGTATCCTCCCAGGAGAATGGTCATTGCAGGAAGAGACTTATTTTTACCTAGCATGTATTTAATAGGCACTTAGACGTTTATTGAATTAAGTTGAATTCCAGTTACAGTTGTTTCATTAATTGTGGCACAAATAACCTGTGCAGTAAAATCCAATAGAATAATAAGACTCATTTGCATAGCACCTTAACATTTGTGAAACATTTTCCTGTGAGACAGATAATCTATTATCACACCCATTTTGCAGTTGTAAAAACTGAGACCCTGAGAAGTTAAATTGTTGTTTGTCTCAAAGAAGACTATGATATCAGGGAGGTACTACTATGACATGCAGGTGAATTGGATTTAAGTGAAGGGATATGGTGCTAAGTCACCAGCTTCACTTTCTTCTCTAGAGCCACCCGGGTCCAGTGGCCAGATGGGAATCAGGACGACTGGAGAAGGTCCTAGAAGTGATGCATTCGGGATAAAGTGACTTATCCAAAGTCACACAGCTAATAGGAGTCAAATGTCTGAGATCCAGGGCTCTGAGCCATCTGGTTAAGTGATTTACTCCCGAAGGGGAAGGGCATAAGTGTGTGTGTGTGTGTGTGTGTGTGTGTGTGTATGTATTTGATCCTCATCTCTGCTATTAGAGGTAGAATATTATGACCCCTATTTTATAACCAGTGAAACTGAGACAGGCAGTTATTTGTTCACATACCTTCTCTTCTTCCGAGCGTAGATTTGAATTCAGGTCATCCCTCTTTAGGTTGGGTGCTCCAACTCAAATGCCACCTAGCTGCTCCATTTATACAGAGCAGTAACTATCATAAGCAGGCTTCAAACCTAGATCTCCTGATGCTAGCCTGGCATTCTGTCCATGTAACAAAACTACCTTTTCAAATCTACATCTTTAAGAAAGACTTTGAAAGGATCTCAAGAATTTTTTTTTCTCAGAGACTATCCTTAATGAGCAGATTGTCTAAATTAAGTGGTACTAGGTAAATCTCTATTTCATTCTTGGTTGCTGATTGTTCTAACAACATCTGACTTTGTAGAACAGAAGTAACTGTATATTCCTTTTGAGATTTTTTTAGACTCCTCCCTAAATCAACTTTTATAGTTTTTTTAAAAATTGATCATACAGTTAAATGGAATTTAAAAAAAAATGAAAGAATCTTATCTGTAGTTCCATATACATGTTTCTTGCCACATGTCTCATAAAAAGAGGACAGTGCATTTTCAGGTATCAGAAACATACACAGGTCAAAAATACATAATTTTCAGTGCTCCTGATGATTCATTAAGTCTTTGGTGTGCAAGGGGCTAAGGGCAAGTTTTCTGCTGAAAGGCTGTCACCTCATATTGATCTACCAGCTATTTGTTTCATTTCTGGTTGACGGTCTTGTATGATGGCCATGATTGCTGCAGTAAGGACTTTAATACCATCTGAGGCTGACTTAACAGAAGGGAGAAACAAACTTAAATTCATCAACTTTACAGAAAAACAAGAAACTTGACTTGATAGCCCTAATAATCACAAATATATTAAAAGGTCATAATTGATGCATGATTCCTATTGTATTAAACCCCTAAATGAAGGTAATGTAGTCTTTAAAAAATGGTTCCCCCATGGATGGGAAATTACAGTAATATTTTAAATTTAATTAACTTCTTTAGATTGATAACATCTCATTTCTTTGTTTTTTTATCTTAACAATATTTTTTTCCAAATTGTATGTAAAGGTATTTCAGCATTCTTTTTTGTAAAATTTTAAGTTCCAAATTTTTCTTCCTTCTTCATCTTGCTTCCTTTTCTCCCTCCTCTCTGCCCAAGACAACAAGAAATTTGATAGAGATTATACATGCACATCCATATTAAACATATCATATTAGTCTTGTTGTGAAAAAGGAATCAGAAGAGAAAAATCACTAGAAAGAAAAAACTAAAAACAAAAATTTGAAAATAGTATGCTTCTATCTACATTCAGACTTCATAGTGAATTGCATTTTTCATCATGAGTCTTTTGGAATTGTTTTGAATCATTGTATTGCCGAGAAGAACTACGTCAATCAGAATTGACGTTCATACAGTGTAGCTATTACTGTGTGCAATCCTGATTCTGCTCACATCACTTAGCATCAGTTCATGTTTAACTTGTCATGTTTTTCTGATATCCCATCTATTTATGATTTTTTTTGCAAGGCAAATGGGGTTAAGTGACCTGCCCAAGGCCACACAGCTAGGTAATTATTAAATGTCTGAGACCGGATTTGAACCCAGGTACTCCTGACTCCAGGGCCGGTGCTTTATCCACTGCGCCACCTAGCTGCCCCTATTTATGATTTCTTAGAACAAAATAGTATTCCATTACATTCATATAACACAAACTGTCCAACCATTCCACAATAGACATCACTTCAATTTACAATTCTTTGAGGCCACAAAAAAGAGCTGCTATAAATAATTTTGTAGGAGCGGATGCATTTTCCTATTTGGGAAGCAGATCTGGTAGTGATATTGCTGGATCAAGAGGTATGCACAGTTTTAAAATCTTTTTGGTATAGTTCCAGATAGCTCTCCAGAATGGTTAAATCAGTTCACAATTTCATCACAGTGGATTAGCATCCTAGGTTTCCCATATCACCTTCAATATTTATCATTTTCCTTTCAGTCATATTAGTCAATCTGATAGGTGTAAGTTTATTTTAATTTGCATTTTTAATCAATAGTTATTTAGAGCATTTTTTTCATATGATTATGGATAGCTTTATTGTCTCCATCTGAAAACTGCCTGTTCCTATCCTTTGGCCATCTATCAGTTGGAGAATGATTTATATTCTATTAAATTTGACTCTGTTCTTTCTATATAATAAGGCAGAAACAATGGTTGTAAAGATTATTTCTTAGCTTCCTGCTTTTCTTCTAATCTTTGTTGCATTGGTTTTGTTTTTGTAAAGCCTTTATAATTTAATGTAATCAAAATTAACTTATACATTCTGTAATATTCTCTATCTCTTGTTTGATTAAAAATTTGACCCCTCTTCATAAATCTGACAGGTAAACTATTCCTTGCTTTCCTAATTGGCTTATGGTGTCACCTTTTATGTTTCAATCTTGTGCCCTTTTTGACCTTATCTTGGTATAAGATATGAAATGTTGTTCTATGCCTAGTTTCTATCATATTATTTTCCAGCAGCAGTTTTTGTCAAATAGTTCCTTTTGGGTTTATCAGTTTATTTTATTTTAATAGTTTATAATTTTTAATTTTTTTAATGAACTTTTTTTTTTTAGTTTTTGCAAGGCAATGGGGTTAAGTGGCTTGCCCAAGGTCACACAACTAGGTAATTATTAAGTGTCTGAGGGCGGATTTGAACTCAGGTACTCCAGACTCCAGGGCCAGTGCTCTATCCACTGTGCCACCTAGCTGCCCCAAACCATTATGTTTTAAATTAATCTTTATTTCTATTCTACACTAGACAGATTGCAGAAAAAAATAGAACTTTAATTGCTACTGAGCTCAGCAAAAGAAGTTTCATGTCTGAAAATATGTCTTTTTGCATTTTAAGTTGATCACTTCCCTGTCAGAGGAGTGAGTGGCATATTCTTATTGCTTTTGTAAGTGTTCTAAAGACTTTCAAAGTCTTTTTCAAAGTTTTTCTTTATAATTAGCACACACACACAGACACACACACACATATATTTTGTATTTCTGGTCACATCATTTTGCAAAGGTCTTCCCAGTTTCCTCCGAAATTGTGCATTTCATCATTTCTTATCATACAGTAATATTCCATTATATTCTTATATCACAGATTTCCTCCTCTTCCCCCCCAAGAAAATTGATCTTTAGTTTCCAATTTTTGGTACACACACACACACACACACACACAGAGAGAGAGAGAGAGAGAGAGAGAGAGAGAGAGAGAGAGAGAGAGAGCTGCTATAAATGTTTTTGTACTTTGATAAATTTTCCTCTTTCTTTGATTTCTTTGAAGTATTGTCCTAAGAATGGAACAGTTGGGTCAAAGGATATAGATAGTTTGATAATTTTCTAAGTTAAATTCCATTCCAGAATGAGTTACATTCCATTCCAGAATGACTGGACAAATTAATAGCTCCACCATTAGCATTATATTTATCTAGCTATTTTTATATAACATTCTTTCCTTCTTTAATTTTGAGTTCCTTATATTCTTCTTCTTTTCTACATCTTCCTCATCCACTGAGAAAGAAAACAGTTATACATGTGAAGTTATACAAACCTTATTTTCCATGTTAGCGATATTGCCAAAAAGAATAAAGCTAGATACATATATACTTTAATTTGCACTCATGTTTCATCAGTTCCTAACTCTGGAGAGTGGAAAGCATGTTTTCATCATGAATTATTTGGTGATGTCTTAGATCATTGTATTGATCAGAGTAGCAAAGTCTTTCACAGTTGATCATCATTACCATATTGCTGTTATTATGCACAATTATCTCTTAGTTCTCACTTTATTGTATGCCAATCCATATAGATCTTGCCATTTTCTGAAGTCACCCTCTCATCATTTCTTATAGTACAATAAAACTCCCTCAATTATCACATGCCACAACTTTTTTGACCATTCCTTAATATGCTTCTCTTTGATTTCTAATCTTTTACCACCACAAAAGAGCTACCACAAATATTTATTTATTTATTTATAGATAGATAGATCATTTTTATGTCTCTTTGATCTCTTTGAGGTACAGACCTAGTAGTAGGATTTCTGAGTGAAAGATATGCACAATATTATAGTCCTGTGGGCATAGTTTTTAATTCTTCATAATGATAGGACTGGCTCACTACTCCACAAGCAGTTCATTAATGTAACTATTTTTCCTCGTTTTCTCCAGTTTTTTTCATTTCTTTTAAAAAAATTTTCCCCCCCAATAACATGAAAAGATAGTGTTTGGCATTCATTTTTTTTGTAACATTTTGAGTTCCAGGGGCAGCTAGGTGGCACAGTGAATAGAGCATTGATCCTAGAGTCAGGAGGAGCTGAGTTCAAATGTGACTTTAGACTGTCACTTGGTTACTTAACCCCATTGCTTCACAAAAACCAAAAAAAAAATTTTTTTTTGAGTTCCACAATTTTCTTCCTTCTTTCTCCCCCCTCCTTTGACAGCAAGTAATTTGATATAAGTTATATGTGTATAAAAGATATTAAACATATTTCCATATTAGTTATGTGGTGAAAATGGGATCAGAACAAAAGGGGGAAAACTTTGACAGGGAAAAATATAAAACAAACTTTAAAGATTGAAAATAGTTTTCTTTGGTCTGAATTGAGGCTTCATGTTCTTTCTCTGAATGTATATAATATTTTCCTTCACAAGTCCTTTTGAATTGTTTTTGATTATTTTAGTGCTTTGCTGTTAATGTGTACACTGTTCTGGTTCTGCTCATTTCACTCAGCATCAGTTTTTATAAGTCTAGGCTTTTCTGATTTCTACTTGGTCATGATTTCTTATAGAACAATAGTGTTTCATCACATTCATATACCATATTTTGTTCAGCTGTTCCTGAATTGATGGTCATCCTTTCAATTTCCAATTCTTTATCATTACAGTAAGAACTACTATTGTACTTGAGGGTTTTTTCCTTTTTTTATGATCTTTTGGGGATATAGACCTAGTAGTGGTATTCTTGGAATCAAAGAGTATGCAGTTTTATTGTCCTTGGTTGTAGGTTCAAATTGCTCTCCAGAATGGTTGGAATCTACTTCCCTATTAGTCAAGACATATTTCAATACCCACCTGAAGTTTGTGTGTGTGTGTGTGTGTGTGTGTGTGTGTGTGTGTATTCTTCCCTCTTTGAACCAATTCCATTCCATTGAAAATGAGGTTCAAGAATTGCCTAGTTATTTCTTCTCATTTTCCTTTTCACTGTAAATAAAAGCTCTTTTTTGCATATCTCTTTTATACAAGAAAAATTTTCCTATTCTAACTCTCCATTCCCCCTTCTTACAATAAATCTTGTGTGTGTGTGTGTTTAGTATGCATGTTTAGATTATTCCAATATAATCGACTTATACCAGTGTCCACTATTTATGCAGACTCTTTCTCATAGCCCCATAATGATAAAGTTCTTAGGAGTTTAATGTATCAATAACCTCATATTGTAATGTAAGCAGTTTAACTTTAATGAGCTCTCTATGATTACTCTTTCATATTTACCTTTTGATGTTTCCCTTGAGTATTCTTTTTTGAATGTCAGATTTGCGAATCAAGAGTGCTTGAACATTTTCAATTTTATCAAAATCCATTTTCCCCTAGAATGATTATACACAATTTTGTTGGTTTGGTCCTTCTTGGTTTTTATCTGTACCTTTGCCTTCCAGAATATCATGGTGCTAGCCATCTTCTTCTTTACTGTGGAAGCTTCTAAATCTTGTGTATTCCTGGCTCCATGATATTTGAATTTTTTTTTCCCTAGCTGTTTGCATTATTTTCTCCTTGACCTAAATATTCTGAAATTTGGCATATATGTATATGTATATGTATATGTATATGTATATGTATATGTATATGTATATGTATATGTATATGTATATGTATATGTATATGTATATGTATATGTATATGTATATGTATATGTATATGTATATGTATATTTATTTTAGGTTTTGCAAGGCAAATGGGGTTAAGTGGCCACACAGCTAGGTATTAAGTGTCTGAGGCCGGATTTGAACACAGTTACTCCTGACTCCAAGTCCGGTGCTCTATCCACTGTGCCAACTAGCCACCCCTGACTTTAGTATTTATAGGAGTTTTCATTTTGGAATCTCTTTAGTAGATAATCAGTGAATCTTTTGATTTTTTATTTTACCCTCTTGATGAAGTTTTCTTTTAAAAGTTCTTGAAATTTGATGTCTAGCATTTTTTAAAAAAAATTGTGACTTTAGTGGGGTGGCTAGGTGGTGTAGTGGATAAAGCACCGGCCCTGGAGTCAGGAGTACCTGGGTTCAAATCCGGTCTCAGACACTTAATAATTACCTAGCTGTGTGGCCTTGGGCAAGCCACTTAACCCCATTTGCCTTGCAAAAAAAAAATTGTGACTTTAAAATAGTTCAATAATTCTTAAATTATCACTCCATATATTTTCCAGGTCAGTTATTTTTTTCCATTGAGATGTCATATTTTCTTTTTTTATTTTCCATTCTTTTGACTTTTTTTCATTTTTTTCCCCTGAAGTCTCATAGAATCAAGTTTAAGGACGTATTTTTTTTAATTTTAGAAAGGTTGAGTTTTACAATTTACCCCCCAGTCTCACTTCCCTCCCCCCCACCCCCCACAGAAGGCAGTTTGCTAGTCTTCACATCATTCCCATAGTATGGATTGATCTAATTTGAATGAGATGAGAAAGAAATCATATCCTTAAGGAAGAAACATATAGTATGAGATATAGCAGAATAAGACAACATTTTTAAAAAATTAAAAGTAATAGTCCTTGGTCTTTGTTCAAACTTCACAATTCTTTCTCAGGGTACAGATGGCATTCTTTGTCACAGACACCCCAAACTTGTGCCTGCTTGCTGGCAAGTCCTTTAAGGTTGATCATCACTCCCATTTTGCTGTTAGGGTATATATAATGCTCATCTTGCTCAGCATCAGTTCATGCAGATCCCTCCAGGCTTCCGTGAATTCCCATCCCTCCTGGGTTCTAACAGAACAGTAATATTCCATAACATATATATAACACAGTTTGCTAAGCCATTCCACAATTGATGGATATTCCCTCAGTTTCCAATTCTTTGCCACCGCAAACAGGCATGCTATGAACATTTTTGTACAAGTGATGTTTTTACACTTTTTTCATAAGCTCTTCAGGGTATAGACCTAGTAGTGGTATTTCTGGATGAAAGGGTATGCACATTTTTATTGCCCTTTGGGCATAATACCAAATTGCTTTACAGAAAAGTTGGATGAGTTCACAGCTCCACCAAAAATGTTTTAGTGTCCCCACTTTCCCACATCCTTTCTAACATTTATCATTGTCCTTTCTAGTCATATTGGCCAATCTAAGAGGTGTGAGGTGGTACCTCAAAGATGTTTTAATTTGCATTTCTCTAATAATGATTTAGAGGAATTTTTCATATGATTATGGATTACTTTGATCTTGTCATCTTTAAATTGCCTTTGCATATCCTTTGACCATTTGTCTATTGGGGAACGGCTTGTCTTTATTTTTAAAAAAAAATCGACTCAGTTCTCTGTATATTTTAGAGATAAGTTCTTTATCAGAAAAATTAGTCATAAAAATTGTTTCCCATTTTACTACATTTCTTCTGGTTACAGTGGTTTTGTTTTTGCAAAAGCTTTTTAATTTAATGTAATCAAAATTAGTTTATTTTTAATGATATTCTCCATCTCTTCCTTGGGTCATAAACTGTTTCCCTTTCCATAGATCTGACAGGTAAACTACTTCTTAATCTTCTAGTTTGCTTATAATATTGTTTTTTTATGTCTAGATCTTGTATCTATTTTGATCTTATCTTGGTATAGGGTGTGAGGTGTTGGTCAATCCAAGTTTCTCCCATAATAACTTCCAATTTTCCGAACAGTTTTTATCTAAGTGAGAGTTTTTATCCCAATAGCTGGACTCTGGATTTATCAAACAGCAGATTACTGTAATCATTTCCTGTTACTGAACCTAGTCTATTGCACTCATCCCCCACTCTATTTCTTAGCCAATACCAGACAGTTTTGATGACTGATGCTTTATAATATAATTTTAGATGTGGTAAGACTAAGCCACCTTCTTTTGCATTTTTTTCCATTAAATCCTTGGAGATTCTCCACTTTCTATTTCTCCATATGAATTTACTTACAGTTTTTTCTAACTCATTAAAGTAATGTTTTGGAATTTTGATTGGTATGGCACTAAATAAATAGTTTAATTTAGGTAGAATTTTAATTTTTATGACATTAGCTCAGCCTATCCATGAGCAGTTGATATTTGTCCAGTTATTTTAAATCTGATTTTATTTGTGTGAGAAGTGTTTTATAATTGTTTTCATAAAGTTTCTTAGTCTGCCTTGGTAGGTAGATTCTCAGGTATTTTATATTGTCCAAAGTTACTTTGAATGGGATTTCTCTTTCTAGCTCTTTCTGCTGTATCTTGCTAATCATATATAGAAAGGTTGAGGATTTATGAGAGTTTATTTTATATCCTGTGACTTTGCTAAAGTTGCAAATTATTTCTATTAGTTTTTTAGATGACTTTTTGGGATTCTCTAGGTATACCATCATGTTATCTGTAAAGAGTGAGAGTTTTATCTCTTCCTTCCCTATTCTAATTCCTTCAACTTCTTTTTCTTCTCTTACTCCTGAAGCTAACATTTCTAATACAATATTGATTAGCAGTGGTGATAGTGGGCATCCTTGTTTCACCACCCTGACCTTATTAGGAATGCCTCTAGCCTGTCCCCATTGCATATACTTGTTGATGGTTTCAAATAGATACTGTTTATTATTCTAAGGAACAATCCATTTATTCCTACACTCTCTAGTGTTTTTAGTAGGAATTGGTATTGTATTTTGTCAAAACCTTTTTCAAATTCTATTGATATAATCATATAATTTCTGATAAGTTTGTTATTGATATAATTAATTATACTGACTGTTTTCCTGATATTGAACCAACCCTGCATTCCTAGGATAAGTCCTACTTGATCATAATGTATTATCTCAGTGATGGCTTGCTGTAGTCATTGTACTAAGATTTTATTTGAGATTTTTGCATCTATATTTGTCAGGGAGATAAGTGTATAACTTTCTTGCTCTGTTTTAACTCTTCCTGGTTTAGGTATCAGCAAAATAAAAAGAGTTAGGCAGAGTTCTGTCTTTACCTATTTTTTTCAAAGAGCTTATATAGAATTGGAGCCAGTTGTTCTTTAAATGTTTGATAGAATTTGCTTGTGAATCTGTCTGGCCCTGGAGATTTTTTCTTAGGGAGTTTAATGGCTTGTTGAATTTCTTTTTTCTGAGCTAGGATTATTTAGGTTTTTAATTTCCTCTTCATTTAACCTAGGCAACTTATATTTTTCTAAATATTCCTCCATTTCATTTAGATTATCAAATTTATTGGCTTAGAGTTGGGCAAAATAATTCTGAATAATTCTAGTAGAGAGAATAGCCAGAAGTGATGAATATTCGAGACCTTTCTGTGACTCAGATAGAATGATTTAAAAACAATAACCTCCTTAAAAAGGGGTTCAGTAAAGGAAGGAGGGGACTGAATGGGGTAAATCTCATTACATTAAGAGGTACAAAGAACTTACTGCAATAGAGGGAAAGAAGGGAGGAGGTGAGCACCCCCTGAATCTTACTCTCATCAGATTGCCTTTAAATTAATATGGGTACACTAAGTTAAGTTAAGAAATTTATCTTACCTTTAAAGTATTGAAAGGGGAAAGGGAGAGGGGGAGGAAAGGGGGATCAACAGAATGGAGAGAAGGAGGAAAGGGGATAAGAGAGGAGTAGGTTTAGTTATAGGAGGGCAAACACCTTGAGAAACAAAACACTGGGGAATATGAATAAAGGGGGAAAGGGGGGGAAAGGGGGAAGATAACATGGAAGAAAATAGCGAGTTAATAATTATAACTTTGAATGTGAATGGGATGAGCTCTCCCTTAAAATATAAGCAAATAGCAGAGTGGATTAAAAACCAGAATCCTACAATTATGCTGTTTACAAGAAACTCGTCTGAAGCAGAATGATACATATAGAGTAAAGGTAAAAGGTTGGAGCAAAATATATTTTGCTTCAGCTGAAGTGACAAAAGCAGGGGTAGCAATCCTTATCTCAGACAAAGCAGCTACAAAAATAGTGTTAAAAGAGATAAGGAAGGAACCATAGACAATTAAGTAATTTCAATACTAAATATGTATGCACTCAATGGTATAGCTTCCAAATACTTAGAGGAGAAGCTGAAAGAGCTACAGGAAGATATAGACAGCAAAACTCTACTAGTGGGAGGCCTCAACCACCCACTCTCAGATTTAGATAAATCTAACTATAAAATAAACAAGAAGGAAATTAAGGATGTAAATAAATTGTTAGAAAACCTAGATATGATCGACTTATGGAGGAAATTGAATGGGGATAGAAAGGATTATATTTTCTATTCTGCAAGTACATGGCACTTACACAAAAATTGACCATAAACTAGGGCATAAAATCCTAACGATCAGTTGCAGAAAGGCGTGAATACATCCTTCTCAGATCATAATGCAATAAATAATGTATTAAGGGAATTTTTGTGCCTACTTTTCCATTTGGAGTTCTTTGTTTCTTTTACTGTTAGGCTAATTCTGATTTCTAAGGCATTATTTTCTCATTTATTTTTTGTGTCTCCTTTACCAAGCTTTTCTTTTCTCATAATTTTCTTTTATCTACTGTAATTTTTTTTTTACCAAATTTTCTTCTGTCATTCTTTGGAATCTTTCAGTAACTTTTGTTGACCTTCAATCCAATTAGCATTGTTAAAAGCTTTTCTTTTTAACCCTTTTCTTGTTGCCTTTTTAAAAAAAAAGTTAAGGTCTTTATCTTCTGTACTTTCACAATTATTTTTTAATTATCAGGTTCTTTTTTGTTGTTTGCTCATTTTCTAGCCCATTTCTTGACATTGAACTTTATGTTAAACTTGAACTCTGTTCACCTTGGGGTGAATAGTTTCAGCCTTTTTCCTTTTCCTTTTTTCAGAGTTAGTTCTGGTAGTCTTCTTTTTGCTTAAAAGGTATTGGTTATTTTTGAAGAGGAGTGGTCATTGATCTTCTCTTCCCCCTGTATCCAGTAAGAGTAATGATTCTTGTGGGTCTAGAACTATGAGCATGTCCCTTGCTCTTCTGTAGGCAAAAGTCCTGGTGCTCCTCTTAGCCCTGGAAATACATACCAGGACTGTTCATCCCTAGTTCTAGATCACAAGCTCTTCTCTCTGCCCTGGAGCTGAGATCCACAACTTTTCATGGACAATCAAGTTTCCAGTCAGTGTCAGCTCTATCCATGCTAAGTGCCAACAAAGGGCCCTCTCTGATCTCTTTCAGACAATGTCTGAGCTGAGAGTTACTGAAGCTCCTGCTGCTTCTGAGGCTGCCTCCCAAGCATCTTATGCTCTGTGTTGGTGTTCCAGACTTCTCTTGTGGACTGCCTAGTTGTCTTAGACCAGAAAAATATTTCCCTCTGACCTTTATGATGGCTGTGCAGCTCTAAAATTTGATTTGAGGTATTACATTTAAGCTAATTGGAGAGGAATGTTGGGAAAGGTTAGCTGCATTCTGGCCCATATTTTGCAATTTTGGCTCCTCTTTTACCTGTTTTCCTGTAACTCCTCCAACTTTTGTCATTTTTCATTTTTCATTTCTCTTGCCCATCTGATAGGCGTGGGTTATAAACTCAAATTTGATTTAATTTGAATTTCTGTAATTATTAGTACTTTATAACATTCTTAAAATGAGATTTTATAGCTTGGATTTCTTCCTTTGAAAATATCCTATTCATATCCTTTGACTGTCTATTGGAGGTTTATATAAATTAAAATATATTCCTTATATATCTTGGATATGACAGAGAAATTGGTTGCAAAAACTTTTTCCCCTAGATTAACTGTTTTCCTTTTGAATTTTGCTACATTAGAATTGGTTGCATAAAACTTTCAAATTTCACAAAATCAACTTTGCTTATTTTATCTCCTCTTGCTTATTTTAATCGTGAACTTTTCCATACTTAACAGAACTGAAAAGTAATTTCTTTCTTGTACCTCTGATTTATTTTGATGTGATACACAAACACACACACACATATGCATACATAATGGATGTATTATATCCATTTCAATAAAGAACCTCTAGGTGGTAAAGTGGATTGGTCATTGGATCTGGAGTTAAGAAGACCTGAGTTCAAATTCAGATTCATTGTGCAACACACTTAACCTATGTTTGTCTCAGTTTTCTTGTCGGCAAAATGGGGATAATATTGGCATTAAGTTTGTATAGTTGTTGTATACAGTAAGCTAATAATTGTAAAGTGCTTATTATGATGCTGTGTCAATAAATATTGACTATTATTTTAATATTAATTTTGTGATTTCAATATTAATTTACATCTCATTACTGCTGGATTACTGTGCATTTTTCAGCAATTTTTGTCCAATAGTGAGCTCTTCTCCAAATAACTAAAGTCTTTATGCTTTCAAACAACTATGTTATACTTGCTTGCTTCTGTATGTTGTAGGTCTAATCTGCTCTAGAGTTTGAGCTCTTTTTTAATTACCTAATCATTTTAAAGATTATTATTTTGTGATACAATTTGAGGTCTGACTAATTTATTTTCTTTCCATTCTTTGTCCCCATTTTTCTTGACTTTTTGATCCTTTATTTGAATTTAATTTATCGATGAAATTTCCTCACTCAATAAAATATCCTCTTAGGAATTTGAACCATTGCTGAATAAATAAATGTGGGTAGAATTGTTATTATTCCCAGATTGCAATTATGATCACCATTTAATCTGCCCAAGAGTAGTATTTCTAATTATTTAGATCTATCTTTATTTCTGTAAATAGTATTTTATGATTATATCTATGTAATCCTTTGGTGAATGATCATATATTCTAAAATCTGTTTTCTAACATCTATAGCATATTTTAATTGGAATTTTTCTAACTTTTTTCCTGTTAAATATTATTGGTTATATACAGGAATATTGATGCATACTTATCTTATTATGCCTCAGTTTTCAAGAATTGATTTCAGTTATTTTTTCCAATTCTTACTCTCTCAATTTCTTTTTCTTATCTTATTGCTGTAGTTTACTTTTCCATACTTTGTCAAATAATGGAGGTGATATTGTATATCCTTGATTTACCTCTGCTCTTACTGAAAAGGTTTCTAGCTTCTTTCTATTTAATATGTTAAGTGTTATATTTTGATAAATATTAAGAAAATGTTCAGTTATTCCTAAGATTTCTGAAGTTTTTAATAAAAATGAGCATTGGGTTTTGTTTATTGACATAATCACAGTATTTATTATTTATACTATTAACATGATTCATTATGTTTATGATTTTCCTTACATGGAACCAAACCTGCATTCTTCTTATAAACCCAATTTGATCACAGTACATGATTTTTCTAATAATTTGCTGTAGCCTTTTTTTGTTTTATTTAGCTTAGTTTTAAGTAAGCTAACTGTGAAGATTTAAAAAACAAACATACATCTGGATGTAACCATGTGTTCTTGTATAAGAACATCTGCCATCTTGATGGTAACATATTAGAAGAACATCGGAAGTTTATTTAATTGTTCTTGAACTTTGGTGATTCAGTGCTTGATGAACCAGAATGGATATTCTTGTAATAAAATTATTCCTTTCTTAAGTTTCAAGTATTTCAAAGAGTAATGAGTAATATGGTTATGGATTCTCCTCTTCCCCCTTCACTTCCTCCCCCATTCATTTTTGGAGATCTTATATTATTGAGATTCAAAGATTTTTCAACTTTATAACTTTCAATTTATTTACATTAAAATATTTTGTCTCTATGTAGCACCAAGAAAAAAAATTGATTTGATTAGTTCCAAATAATAACTAGTCATTTGAAGTAAAGAAATCAGTAAGACTAGATGTTGAACTGAACCAAGTGCCTAATTCCAAGTAAGTAGAGTCTATTAACTCTTTTTAGGGATAATAAAGGCTATCATGTAAATAGAATTATTGTGCTATAAATAGTATTTTGACAAAATTCATTTAAGAATGAATGATGATCAAACTTTTTGCCTAGATTAAGGAAGAATAAAATCATAAATGACTTAAAATTTGTAATCTAGTTAGCTTTGTTAAATGTGGAAAAGGTATTATGATGGATACTGCTTTTATAAATGAATAAAGGTGATGCATTCTGTAGAAAATATATGTATCTTGAAGTCAAATATCAGATCTATGCAAAAATATCTTAAGTCTCCCGGCAAACCATAAGATGGTTTGTTACTCATGATGTGAAATTAAGATATTACCCCTGTCTTGAAAACTGATGCCATACAATAGACCTTCAATTCTCACAGTCTATGATAATGACCATGTTAGCATTTGTCAACTTGTTAAAGATTAGGTTTGACAGTTGCTTTTATAAATATATGTTGTTTAAATAGACTTGAGTTTGAATTTCATTATGTCTTGTCTGAAATTTATTAGTTCAGTAGAAAAGTTCTTAAATGTGTTTTTGATGGGTCATATATTCTGTCTGGCCAGTGGTATGGGGAAGTTTAATTTATAATCTCTACCTTTTCACTATAGTGCATCTGTTTTTAATGATGTAGTAAATATATGTTTTAACAGCATAGCTATTTAATTTTTTGCCAGTGCCTCCTGTGACTTACTGTTGGTTTCTTGTTCATTGTTTCTAACATTTATACATATTTTCAAAATTCAATTTTTTGTCCTCTTAATTCTGATTTTTTTTCCTATTTTCCTGCAAAACTGCCCACAATTGCCTCCAAGTAACTATCTTTTGCTGTTTGTTCAATTTGCATCTTTTCAGGAAATTCAAATTATTCATCCTTCTGCTGCTTCTAGCCCTCAATTTAACCCTCTGAAAATGGGAGTTTTTGACAGCATCTGCACTGGGAAATGGTTTCCAAATAAAACATTTGTTTCAACACACAAACGTTTTATTTGGGTGCATCCTAAGAGCCTAAACATTTGCTTCAGCTGCCAGCATGTGTTCTGTTGGCTAATGTTTCTAAAATGTTTCCACATTTCCACAGGCCAGCTGCCAGGTTATACAATATTCTGGTGCCTTTTTAAGGGGAGGGGGCCACACAGGAGAAAAGAGAGTGCTACAGTGTGCCAGCATAGAGCAAATTGGCCCATAATGGGAGCACAAAAACCAGATCCATAATCCTTGACCTGGCTTGATTCTGAATGATTTTTATAGTGCTACATTTTAAAAAACTGAAGTCCACTTTTTCCTTTCCATTCCCAACATATTAATTCAGGCACATCAGAATACTTTAGCTATAGTTAGAAGCAACTTGTTCATTTGACCCCCAACTAAAGAGACCCTCTATAACATGGTGAACACTTGATTGATAGACCAAGGCTAAAAGCTGAGTGTGCACTGTTAATGGGCCTCCCACTGTCCAAACATATACTGATTGATACCTTACAAGATTGCATCCAGTTAGCTAGCATTGCCTTTGGGATATTGCCAGATATTGTGATATCTATATGGTATCAATTTAAAGGACTGTTGGTCATATCTTAATATTATATCATGAATAACAAACCATCCTATGGTTTGCTATGGGACTTAGGATATTTTGCTTAGATCTGGTATTTGACCTCAAAGTATTCACAATCTAGTGGGACATGAGGTAGATTAGTAAACAATAAGATTAACATAGGGTATTACCCTCCTGACATCCCTCTCCATCTCCATTAGACAAATTTTAGGAGGATCTTTAATAACCTGTACATCAAATAAGACAGAAAATCACGCTTTCTTAGAATTTTGTGAAAAATTTAAATTCAGCTTTTTAAAAACTTTTTTAGTTAACAGGAATTTCTCCTCCTAACCCTCCCATACTGGGAAAGAAAAGGGGGGGGGAAGCCACCATAATCAAGCAAAACCACAAAATGCATAATCAAGCAAAATGTCTATTAGAGATATGTCCAATTCCCTCATTTTATAGATGAAAGAACAGATTCCTATGTTAGGGTAGGGATTTAACCAAATTCTCATAGCCAGCATAGGCAGTGTTTGCACTCAGACCTTCTTCCTCCATAAATATTGTTTTTTCTGCCATATTACTGTGTCCCTCAGATCATTTATCCAGGATGTGCTCTGATTTGTCAGTTTCCTTCCTAAAATAGAATACTCAGAACTGAACAAATTAATCAAAAAGTGTCTAATCAGAGCAGAATATAGTGGAGTTTATCATCTCCTATGCTTTGGAAATTAAATCTTTCTTCCTCCAGTTGAATGAAACATTCAGTCTTCGACCATCTTACTGTTCTGTTGACTCTTCTTGACCCTGCCCTATTTTCTAACCATATTTTCCATTTCTTTTGTCTTATATAGTTTAGAATTTTAATGGTCCTATAGAACTTCACATATATCCCAACTAACAGAGCTAAGAAAGAAAACTTTTTTTTTATTAGAATAGAAGTTACTACCAATGCTTGCTAGCAATGCAGGTTAGTTAGCATATTCTTTGCAATTTCGCATGCTAGAGTTTTTTAGAATTCAGAATGTTAGAACACAACTTACTGACAGCAAGTCCAGGGTCACCTAACTAGTCTTTGTAGAAGCAAGACTTAGACTCAGATCTTCCTGGAGCTGAGGCTTTCCCATTGTTCCATGCTGTCTCCCATCTTTATTAAATTTACTCATAACATTCTAAAAAGTATTGTTATTGTGACTCTAATTTTTGCTATTGAAGAGCTTGTAGTCTTGTTGGGGAGATAAAACTTTTTACATGAAATAGTGAATAACATTCACATTATCTTACTATGCAATGCATTTTGTAGTGATAATTTATTTTCTGAGTTCAGAAAAGAGAGTGATCATTCTAGGATAGAGTAGAATAAATAATTTGATGGCAATATTGAATCACTTCTCCAAAAATGTACCTAACTATAGACTTGAGAATTAGCTGTAGCTTTTGAAGAAACCATAGCAACCAATAAACATATCAGCCAGGCACAAATATTGGATTGTTCCTTTTGAGCAAAGGTACTTAAAGGCTTTGAATTTAGTGGAGGCTGTCTCAAATAAGCCTCAGTTCTTAATACATTGTCTAAAAATCACGTGTAGTTTTAGGCTTTTAATATCATAACTGCATATGACTTTTGGGACACTTTGCATAAGAACAATAACTGTAATTCAGTAGACCTTGCCTATAGGCATTGAAGCCATCAGTTACTGCTTTCAGTTTTAAATATTAAGTATGTGGAAAATTTGGGGCAACTTTGTGGCACAGGGGATGGAGAAATGGGCCTGGAGTTAGTACTCATCTTCATGAGTCCTGGGCAAGTCACTTAAGACTTGCCTCTGTTGGCCTTATCTCCCCATCTATAAAATGAACTGGAGAAGAAAATGCCATATCATTTTAGTATTTTTGCCAAGAAAACCCCAAACGGGGTCATGAAGAGTCAGGCATGATTGAAATGACCTAAAAACAATAATATAGAACATTAAATCTAAACTCTTAACACATCTATTTCTCAATGTGTTTTGTTTAAGGAGTATGGAATTGCAATTCTCTTTTACCATGAAAAAGTCATTTGGGTAGACTTGTATTGGTGCAGTGTAAGCCAAGAACCCAATAGACTATTAAAAAAAATTTATAATGAATGTTTGAGCCTAAACATTCCAAGTTCATTGGATTTTAGCATGGGGTATTATAATTTCCTTTTCATCAGTAAGACCACTTTATATGTCTATTAGTTATATAAAGTGAAACACTTTGACCATTTTATATTTCTATCAGTAATATACGAAGATAGCAGGATCAAATGATGGGTTGTTTTTTCCTTTGTAAAAAAATTATTTAAGGTGGTGGGGTTAAGTGACTTGCTCAAGGTCACACAGCTAGGCAGTTATTAAGGGTCTGAGGCTACATTTGAACTCAGGTCCTCCTGACTCCAAAGTCGGTGCTCTATCCACTGCACCACCTAGCTTCCCCTCCTTTTCACTTTTAAAGATGGAAAATCTGGGATTGCTTGTGAACATCAGGAAGGAATCTGTGGATAAGGAATGTGAAGGTTAGAAACTCTAATTGGAAGATGAAAAATACTTTCTGAGGAGATGAGGAAGGATAAGATTAAAAGCATAAGTAGGAGGATTGACCTCGAAAAAGAAAATGACCACCTTTTTCTCTGAGCAGAATAAGATAGAATGGGAACTGACTTTGATAGAATTAGTGATAAAATTGGGAGAAATGGAGAGCTTATACATAAGTCTTTAATCAACAAACCTTAATTAATTGCAGGTTAAAAGTACAAATAAAAACAAGTAATTAATACTAACATGGAAGTTGCATTGGGGAATATGAGGAAGATAATGAGCACATATATACAGAATAAATAGAAAGAAAATAGAAAAGTTTACAACAAGGTAGTTTTGGAAAGTAGATAACCACAAGTTAGAAATAGGAGGAAATCAGGCTTCCTATGGAATGTGATACTTGAGCTACATCTTGAAGAGAGAGGCTTTTGTGAGGTGGTAGTAAAGACTGAGTGTATTCCAAGCATAGTGGATAACCAGGACAAAAGCATGAAATGAGACATGGATACTGCATGGGAACAACAGTGAAAAGGGCAGTTTTGCTTGGATTTCAGAGTTGGAGAGGGAGAGGAATGTTTGTTGAGACTAGAAAGACAGATTGGAATCAAGTTGTGGAGATCTTTAAAAACTCTTTGAGGCATTGGGAAACCATTGGAGTTTATTGAGTAGATGGGTGACATAGTCAGATCTGTGTTAAAGGAAAATAATTTTGATGTTAATTTGTGGAATGGATTGTAGAAAAGGGAGATTTTAGGGAAGGATACCAAAGAGGAGAAAGATGTAATTTTCTAGTCAAGAATGAGAACTTAAATTAAGGTTATACTTCTGAATGAGTGGAGAAATCCTCAATTACAATAGATTGTTTGAGTGGAACCGCATAATTTATAAACTTACTGGATATTTGGCATGGCTGATGTTGGCAATAATGCTAAAGATAATGTCAGATAAGGAAGAGAAAAAATTGATGAAGTTGACTTGATAAGAGAAGGAAGAGGATACCATGGATATTGGAATAGCATGTTATTCAGGAAAGAATGACAAGATTGACTTGCAGCAGTCAGACCAGAGTTGAGATTAGATAGCAAAATTTTAGTAGACATAGGCATCATCATTGTATGGCTTCCTCCAGTAGCATCCAATAGAACTGGATAGAAGTCAAGAAAGCAAATTTTAGAGTGATTAAAATTGGGAGAAATAGGGAGATTATGAGTTTTTAATCAATAAATCCTAATTAACTACAATTCAGTGACTAGACTCTTAGGTAAAAAGTACAAAAAAAGCAAATAATTAAAACTTGATTCTTGAGATAAGAAAACCTGAATGGATACAGTAGACAGGAGCTAATAAGTTTGCAGTGGTAGAGTACACAGTAAGGTTAAACCAGTTAACCATAGCAAAAGGACAAAAAAACACAACTACAGCAAGGCCAAGTTAATATTTAGAGTATCTCCCTGTTTGAGAGTGACTGAAAGTTACCATATGGAAGAAGAATACATTATAAGGGATGTAACATAGGGAGAGATAGTAGACTAGAAGGGTTTGTGTTGGATAGAGTAATTTCAAAGTTATGAATTGTGAAGGTACTATGCCTTTGTTCAGTCTTCATCTAGAACACTTCCATTAACCCCTGTGTCACTTGGCGGGCCTGATTTACTTTCCATCCTGGTGATCTCATCAGCTCCAATATATTCAGTTATCATTTCTTTCTTTTTTTAAATGGAAGATTTTATTTACTTTGAGTTTTACAATTTTCCCCCCATTCTTGCTTCCTTCCCCCCAACCCCGCAGAGAAGGCAGTCTGTTAGTCTTTGCATTGTTTCCCTGATATACATTCATCTAAGTTGAATGTGATGAGAGAGAAATCATATCCTTAAGGAAGAAAAAGAAAGTATAAGAGATAGCAAAATTACATAATAAGAACAATTTTTTTTTTAAATTGAAGGTAATAGTCTTTGGCCTTTGTTCAAACTCCTCAATTCTTTCCTTGTATACAGATAGTATTCTCCATCCCAGATAGCACAAAATTGTCCTTAACTGTTGCACTGATGGAATGAGCAAGACCATCAAAGTTGATCATCACCCCCATGTTGCTGTTAGGGTGTACAATGTTTTTCTGCATATGACTTTTATTGCATTGTGATCTGAGAAAGATGTATTCACTATTTTTGCCTTTCTGCAGTTGCTCATTAGGTTTTTATTTCCTAGTACATGGTCAATTTTTGTATAAGTTCCATGTACTGCAGAGAAAAAGGTATATTCCTTTCTATCCCCATTCAGTTTCCTCCATAAGTCTACCATATCTAATTTTTCTAACAATCTATTTACCTCCTTAACTTCTTTCTTGTTTATTTTATGATTCGATTTATCTAGATCTGATAGCAGGAGGTTGAGGTCTCCCACTAGTAGAGTTTTGCTGTCTATGTCTTCCTCTAGTTCTTTCAGCTTCTCCTCTAAGAATTTGGGTGCTGTCCTACTGGGTGCATATATATTCAATATTGAAATGACTTTATTGTCTATGGTACCTTTTAGGAGGATAAAGATTCCTTCCTTATCTCTTTTAACCCCATTTTTGCTGCTGGTTTGTCTGAGATAAGGATTGCTACCCCTGCTTTTTTTTACTTCAGCTGAAGTAAGATATATTTTGCTCCAACCTTTTACCTTTACTCATAGGTACTTTCTGCTTCAAATGAGTTTCATGTAAACAGCATATTGTAGGATTCTGGTTTTTATCCATTCTGCTATTTGCTTACGTTTTAAGGGAGAGTTCATCCCATTCACATTCAAGGTTATGATTACTAATTCTTTATTGCCCTCCCTCCTATCTTCCCTGTGTTTGTATTTTTCCCCCTTTCCCCTCCTTATCCATATTCCCCAGTATTTTGTTTCTGACTATCACCCCCTTCAGTGTGTTTGCCCTCCTATATCACCCCACCCCTTTCTTTCCCCTTTCCCTTTCTTTTGTTATTTCCCCCCATTTTCCCCCTCTCCCCTTCCCTTTCTCCATTCCCCCCTCCCCTTTTCCCCTTTTAATACTTGAAAGGTTGGATGTTTTATAAGTTAACTGAGTATGTGTAGGTTGACTTTAAGCCAAGTTTGATGAGAAGAAGATTCAGGTGTTTCTCCTCTGCTCCCTTCTTCCCCACTATTACCATAGGTTTTTTGTACCTCTTGGTGTAATGAGATTTACCCCATTCAATTCCCTCCCTCCTCCTGTCTCTTTCCTGTCCCCCTTTTTAAGGAGGTAGTGTTTTTTAGATCATTCTATCTAAGTCATAGAAAATTCTGAGTGTCTGTCCTTTCTAGTTCACTATATTCTATCAAATAGAGTCAAGATTCCTGAGAGTTATTAGAGTCTTTCTCCCAAGTGGAGTTAAAGCCAGTTACATCCCATTAGATAGAAGTTTCATGGATAGGTCATGAATGTCCATCATTTCTGGCTAGGTATATTCTCTCTGTTAGAGTTATAATTTTCAAGATTTATGAGAATCTTTTTTCCCCCATGCTTGGATATAGCCAGTTTCAACTTCCCAGATAGTATTTTTTTTTCCTTTTACCACCCCCCCCTTTTTTTATCTTTTCATGTGTCTCTTGAACCTCCTCCTGTTTGATGTCCAAATTTTCTGTTTAGCTCTGGTCTTTTCATCAGAAATTTTTGGAATTCTTCCATTTCCTTAAATGTCCATCTTTTCCCTGGAAGAGAAGGCTCAGCTTTGCGGGATAGTGGATTCTTGGCTGCTTTCCAAGTTCCCTTGCTCTTCGAAATATCTTGTTCTAGGCCCTTCAATCCCGTAATGGTGATGCAGCCAGGTCCTGCGTGATCCTTACTGTGGCTCCTTGATATTTAAATTGTTTATTTTTGGCTGCTTGCAGGATTTTCTCTTTTATCTGATAGTTCTGCAGTTTGGCCACAACATTCCTTGGTGTTTTCATTTTAGGATTTTTTTCTGGTGGGGATCGATGTACTCTTTCAATAACTACCTTGCCCTCCTATTCCATATCAGGGCAGTTTTCCATCACTAGATCCTGTAATATTAAGTCCAGGCTTTTTTTCTCTTCGATGTTTTCAGGAAGTCCTATAATTTTCAGGTTGCCCCTCCTCGATCTATTCTCGAGGTCAGTGGTTTTGTTGATGAGGTATTTTACATTTGCTTCTATTTTTTCTAGTTTTTTGATTTTGTTTAACTGACTCTTGCTGTCTCATGGAGTCAGTTTCTGTAGACTCCATTATTTTTTGGGGGGAGGAGTTTTCTTCATTAACTTTTGCAACTCCTTTTCCAATTGGTCAATTATACTTTTGAAAGTGCTTTCCATTTGACTAATTGAGGTTTTGAGAGAATTATTTTCTTTTTGCATTTGCCCAATTGAGGATCTGAGAGAATTATTCTCATTTTGTATTTGTCCAATTGACGATCTGAGAGATTTATTCTCCTTTTGTATTTGTCCAATTGTACTTTCTAAGGTTTTGTTTTCTTGTTTCAAGATATTGTCTCTCCTAAATTTTTAAGCTCCTTCCTCATTTCTTCAAGGAAGTCTTTCTGTGCTGAAGACTAGATTGTATTCTCCTCAGAGGTTCCAGGTCTCTCTGAGTTAGGGTCTTTCCCTTCCAAGAATTTTTCTATGAATCCACCTTTCCGCTGACCCTTCTTCATTTTGCTAAGACCTGAGTTGGGGAGGGGCTGGTTCACAGGGGCTTGGGATAGCTAAAGTCTTTACTCACTGAGTGCAGTTCTCTGGTTGGCCAGTAGGAGGTGCTGGTTGCTTTCTCTGGAGTGTCTGTGACCTGGGTTGAGAGGCCTTCTCCCTTTGCTTGAAGGGAGGAGTTGGAGCTATTGAATTCTTTTGCCTTCAATCAAAGGTGGGCTTTACCCTGGCCTGAGGTCATCCCTCACCCGGGCCTGAGGCAGAATTAGTTTGCATTCCTTTGTTTGGGCGGAGGTCTGAGTTGTAATGGGACTCTGAGTTCCTCAGACCAGAGGAGCCTAGGGATGGTGTCCCCAACTTTGCTGCTCTGGAACTCTCCCCCCAGCCCTGTCTGCAAGCTCCCAGGGGACAGCACCGACACCAATACCTCCGCGCCCCAGCCGACTCAAGCTCCTGCTGTCTAGCTCCACCACTGATCCACCAGGTCCGGTTCTTGGGCCTCAGACTCCTGGTTCCAATTCAGCTGCTAATCTGGCTGATCGGGGCTGATCCTCCCTCTGAGCCCAGACTCACCTGCCTGAATTCGGCCAAAGCTGCTGCTGGAGACAAATCCCGAGGTAGATGTTCTTTCTCCTGGCTTTTCGGGTTTTGTGGGTTGGATTTCTTTTAAGAGGTTTGTTTCATGTGATAGATGGGGAAGAGATCATGAGACTTTAGAACTGTTCCTGTCTTCTCTCCGCCATCTTGGCCAGAAGTCCCTACAATGTTTTTTCTGGATCTGGTTATCTCACTCAGCATCAGTTCATGCAAATCCTTCCATGCTTCCCTGGATTTCCATCCATCCTGGTTTCTAATAGCACATTAGTGTTTCATCAGATACATATTCCATAGCTTGTTAAATCATTCCTCAATTGAAGGACATTCAGTTAATTTCCAGTTCTTTGCCACCACAAACAGGGCTGCTATGAATATTGTTGTATAAATGATATTTTTACCCTTTTTCATCATATAGACCCAGTAGTGGTATTGCTGGATCAAAGGATATGCACATTTTTGTTGCCCTGGGCATAGTTCCAAATTTCTTTTTAGAAAGGTTGGATGAGTTCACAGCTCCCCCAACAATATAATGGTTTCCCAAATTTCCCACAACCATTCCAACAATGATTATTATCCTTTCTGGTCATATTGACTAGTTAGAGAGGTGTGAGGTGGTACCAACGAGAAGCTTTAATTTGCATTTCTCTAATAATTAGTGATTTAGAGGAATTTTTCATATGACTGTGGATTGCTTTGATCTCCTCATTTGTAAATTGCCTTTACATATCCTTTGACCATTTGTCTGTTGGGGAATGGCTTGTATTTTTGGAAAATTTGGCTCAGTTCTCTGTATATTTTAGAAAGGAGTAATTTGTCAGCAATACTAGTTGTGAAAATATGTTTCTCAATTTACTACATTTCTGTTGATCTTGGTTACATCGGTTTTGTCTGTGCAAAAGCCTTTTAATTTAATGTAATCAAAATTATCTAGTTTGTTTTTAATGATGTTCTCCATCTCATCCTTGCCTGTAAACTGCTTCTTTTTACATAGATCTGACAGATATACCACTCCTTGATCTTCTGATTTGCTTATAATATTGTTTTTTATGTCTTAATCCTGTATCCATTTTGATCTTATCCTAGTATAGGATGAGAGGTATTGCTCTAATCCAAGTTTCTTCCATATTAACTTCCAATTTTCCCAACAGTTCATTGAATAAAGAGTTTTTTTATCCTAAGAGATGGACTCTTTGGGTTTATCAAACAGTAGATTACTATAATCATTTTCTTCTAATGTACCTAGTCTATTCCACTGGTCCACCACTCTATTTCTTAGCTCATACCAGACAGTTTCTATGACTGATACTTTATAATATTATTTTAGATCTGGTAAGGATAAGTCACCTTCTTTTATATTTTTCTTCATTGAAGCCCTGGAAATTGATTTTTTTTTATTTCTCCATATGAATTTACTTATAATTTTTCTAACTCATTAAAATAATGTTTTGGAATTTTGATTGGTAGGGCACTAAACAAGTAGTTTAGTTTTGGTAGAATTGTCATTTTTATTATATTAGCTCAATCTATCCATGAGCAGTTGATGTTTGCCCAGTTATTTAAGTCTGATTTTATTTGTGTGAGAAAAAGTTTTTGAGTCTGCCTTTGCAGCTAGACTTCTAGGTATTTGATATTGTCTGAGGTCACCTTGAAAGGGATTTCTTTTTTCTAGCTCTTGCTGCTGCATCTTCCTATTTATGTATAGAAATGTTGAGGATTTATGAGTTTATTTTATATCCTGCGACTTTGCTAAAGTTGCAAATTATTTCTAGTAGTTTTTTAGATGATTTTTGTGTATTCTCTATGTATACCATCATGTCATCTGCAAGGAGTGAGAGTTTTGTCTTTTCTTTCCCCATTCTAATTCCTTTAATTTCTTTTTCTTCTGTTCTTGCTTATGCTAACATTTCTAATGCAATATTTAATAGTCGTGGTGATAATGGGCATCCTTGTTTCACCCCTGACCTTATTGGGAATGGCTCAAGTCTATCCCTGTTGCATACTTGTTGATGGCTTCAGATAGATACTGCTTATTCTTATGAACAAACCATTTATTCCTATACTCTTTAGTGTTTTTAGTAAGAATGGGTGTTGTATTTTGTCAAAAGGTTTTTCAGCATCTATTGATATAATCATATGATTTCTGATAGGTTTGTTATTGATATAATTAATTATACTAACAGTTTTCCTATTATTGAACAAACCCTGCATTCTTGGGATAATTGATCATATTATATTATCCTAGTGGTAACTTTTAATTATTTTGTTAAGATTTTATTTAAGATTTTTGCAACTATATTCATTAGGGAGATAGGTCTATAATTTACTTTTTTGTTTTAACTTTTCCTGTTTTCGGTATCAGCACTATATTGGTGTCATAGAAAGAATTAGATAGAATTCCATCTTCAACTTTTTCCAAAGAGTTTATATAGAATTGGAACAAATTTTTCCTTAAATGTTTGATAGAATTCACTTGTGAATCCATCTGGCCCTGGAGCTTTTTTTTTTTTCCTTAGGAAGTTCAATAATGGCTTATGGAATTCCTTTTTTTTTTTTTTAAGGCAAATGGGGTTAAGTGGCTTGCCCAAGGCCACACAGCTAGGTAATTATTATTAAATGTCTGAGGGTGGATTTGAACTCAGGTCCTCCTGACTCCAGGGCCAGTGCTCTATCTACTGAGCCACCTAGCTGCCCCAAATTTCTTTTTCCTGTAATGGGGTTATTTAGGTTTTTAATTTCCTCTTCATTTAATCCAGGCAGCTTATATTTTTGTAAATATTCATCCATTTCACTTAGATTGTCAAATTTATTGGCATTTTATTAATTTTTCCTTTAATTTTTAAAATTTCTAGTTTGGTATTTAATTGGGGGTTTTTAATTTTTTCTTTCTCTAATTTTTTTTAGTTCATTGATTTCCTCTTTCTCTAATTTATACATATAAATATTTAAAGATACAATATATCCCTTGACAGCTGCCTTGAGTATATATATCCCATAGGTTTGGGTATGTTGTTTCATTATTGTCATTTTCTAGGATTTAATAATTAGTTTTTTTTCTATACTTTGTTGTTTGATCCACTCTTTCTTTAAAATGAAGTTATTTAGTTTCCTATTAATTCTGGATCTGTATCTCCCTGGCCCAATATTGCATATGATTTGAGAAAGATATATTTACTAATTCTGACTTTCTGAATTGATCATTAGATTTTTATTCCCTAGTACATGGTCGTCAATTTTTGGGTAAGTGCCATGTACTGAAGAAAAAAAGTATATTTCGTTCTAACTCCATTCAGTGTATTCCTTTAGTGTATCATATATAGGTTTTCTAAAAATTTATTTAGATCTTTAACTTCCTTCTTGTTTATTTTGTGATTAGATTTATCTAAATCTGAGAGTGGGAGTTTGAGGTTTCCCACTAGTAGAGTTTTGCTGCCTATGTCTTCCTGTAGCTCTTTCCAATTCTTATTGTATTGAATTGTATTGAAATAACTTTATTGTCTGTGGTACTTTTTAGGAGGATATAGTTTCCTTCTTCATCTCTTTTAGCACTTCTATTTTTGCAGCTGCTTTGTCTGAGATAAGGATTTCTACACCTGCTTTTTTCACTTCAGCTGAAGCAAAATATAGTTGATCCAACCTTTTAACTTTACTCTATATATGTATCTTTCTGCTTCATATGAGTTTCTTGTAAGCAGCATATTGTAGGATTCTAGTTTTTAATCCCCTCTTCTATTCACTTACATTTTAAGGGAGACGTCATCCCATTCACATTGAAAGTTATAATTAATAACTCTTTATTTCCCCTCCATGCTGTCTTCCCTCAGTTTATATTTTTCCCCTTTTTTCTCCTTTATCCATATTCCCCAGTATTTTGTTTCTGAATACCACCACCTTCGGTGTGTTTGCCCTCCTATATCAATCCTCTGTTCCTTTCTTTCCCCTTTCACTTTTCCCCTTCTTCCTTCCCTGCCTTCTGCTAGTTCCTCTTTTTCTCCCCTCCCCATCCCCCTCCCCTTTTTTCCTCTTAATACTTGAAAGGTAAGAAAAGTTTCTTAAATTAACTGAGTGTATAATTTAACTTTAAGCTAAGCTAAATTTGATGACATGAAGATTTCAGGTGGTTCTCACCTCCTCCCTCCTCCCTTCTTCCCCTCTATTACAGTACTTCTTTTGTACCTCTTATCCCATTTAATCCCTTCTATCCTCCTGTCTTCTTAATGTCCCCCTTTTTAAGGATGTATTGTGTTTACAATCATTCTATCTGAGTTACAGAAAATTTATGAATGTCCATCATTTCTAGCTAAGTATATTCTCTCTAATAGAGTTGTAACTCTTGAGAGTTATTAGAGTCTTTCTCCCAGGTATGGATGTAGCCAGTTTCGTCTTATTGGATAACAGTCTCACAAATGAGTCATGAGTGACCATCCCTTCTGGCCAAGTAAATTCTCTGTAATAGAGTTATAATTCTCAAGAGTTGTGAGAATCTTTCTCCCATATGGGGATGTAGCCAGCTTCATCTTATTGGATAGCAGTTTTTTTTTCTTTTTCCCTTTTTTTTTAACCTTTTCATGTGTCTCTTGAAATCCAAATTTTCTATTTAGCTCTGGTCTTTTCATCAGGAAATGGTGGTCATCTCCCAGTTCAGTAAATGTCCAACTTTTCCCCTGGAAGAGAAGGCTCAGGTTTGCTGGATAGTGGATTCTTGGCTGTATTCCAAGCTCCCTTGCTCTTCCGAATATCTCATTCCAAGTTCTTCTATCCTTTAATGTTGATACAGCCAGGTCCTGTGTAATCCTTGTTATGGCTCCTGTGGCTCCTTGGTATTTAAATTGTTTCTTTCTGGCTACTTGCAGAATTGTCTCTTTTATCTAATAATTTTTGAATTTGGCCATGACATTCCTTGGTGTTTGCATTTTAGGATCTCTTTCCTGAGAGGATCGATGTATTCCTTTTTTTTTTTTAGATTTTTTTTTCTTAAGGCAATGGGGTTAAGTGGCTTGCCCAAGGCCACACTGCTAGGTAATTATTTAGTGTCTGAGGTTGGATTTGAACCCAGATACTCCTGACTCCAGGGCCGATGCTCTATCCACTGCTCCACCTAGCCGCCCTGGATCAATGTATTCTTTCAATAACTATTTTGCCCTCTGCTTTCATGGTATCAGGGCATTTTTCCATCACTAAAATCTGTAATATTACATCCAGACATTTTTTCTCTTCAGTGTTTTCAGGAAGCCCACTAATTCTGAGGTTGTCTCTTTTTGATTATTCTCGAGGTCAGTGGTTTTGCTGATGAGGTATTTCACATTTTCTATTTTTTCCATCCTTTGTTTTTTTTTTAATGAAATCCTGTTGTGTCATGAAGTCACTATTTTCCACTGATTCCATTTTTTTAGAGAAGAATTTTCTTCATTTACCTTTTGCAACTCCCTTTCCAGTTGGTCAATTCTCTTTTTGAAGTTTTCCATTTGCCCAAGTGTAGTTTTGAGAGAATTATATTCTTTTTGCATTTTTCCAGTTGAGGATTTGAGAAAAATTTTCTCATTTTTGTATTTGTCCAATTGTATTTTCCAAGTATTTGTTTTCTTGTTGCCAGGTATTAATTTTCTTTTCTCAGTTTTTTCTGATTGATTTTTAAACTCCTTCCTGATTTCTTCAAGGAAATCTTTCCTGGCTGGAGACCAATTCATATTCTCCTCAGAAGTTCTAGATCTCTCTGGATTAGAATCTGTTTCTTCTAAGTATTTCTCCATGGGTCCCCTTTCTACTGGCCATTCTTCATTTTCCTAGGATTTTGTGTTGGGTTGCTGGGAACTGACTCTCAGAGATTTTCTTTTGAAGATCCTAGAGCCTTTGTGCACTTGGCTTAGTAATTCCAAAGGCTGACCAGTTGGGGGCTGCTGGTTTCTTTCTCTGGAGTGGTTGAGGCCCTCAGTAGCAGAGTCTGAGTTGAACAATGGGCTGGGCCCTAGGGTTGGGTACTTTCAGCTGAGTGAACTCTGTTGCCCACACCTAAGCCTGAGGCGGTGGGGAGACATTTACCTTTTATTTTGGGAATAGTACTCTGCAAAAAATATGGAACTCAGGTCCCTTGGCCAGCTGGTCGTTTTCAAGGGGTACTTAGAAACTCTCTATACTGGAATTCACCCCATCTGGGTCTCACTAGAGCTTCTCTCCTCCCAGCCAGAGTTGGCTCCTAAAGTTGATCTTTCGACCTGCCACTGGATAAAGCCTATTTGACTGAAGCTGGCCCTCTGGCTCCCTGCCCCCCCCAACTGCTGTCCCTGTGCTGGCCCTTTGGTCTCCACTCTTGGTTCACTCACAGTCCCCCGAGACAGGCATTGTTAGTAGGTTTTCTTCTCCTAGCTTCTCTTTCTGGGTTTCGTTGACTGAATTTCTGTTAAGAGGTTTCTTTCATGTTATTTTTGAGGGGAACCAGGAGCACTTAGAACAGTGCCTGTCTTCTCTCCTCCATCTTGGCCAGAAGTTCAATTGTCATTTCTACAAGGATAATTCTTAGACTGTATCCAATTCTAATGTCTTTCTTGACCTCTAATCTTGCACCACCAACTGCTTTGTGGCTACCTTAAAATGGATGGCCTATGGATGTCTTAAATTTAATATAACCAAAAAAGAACCAATTAATTATTTTTCCCTAAACCCTCTGCTCTTTGGAACTTGTTTTGAAGAGAGTATCATTCTCCTTCAACTACCCTCTCTCTGAGATTCCTTTCCATTTGCCCTGTGTGTCTCTTGCTTATATGCATATAATTGTTATCAAGTTATCTTTCCCATTAGCCTTTTTTTTTTTTTTAGGTTTTTGCAAGGCAAATGGGGTTAAATGGCTTGCCCAAGGCCACACAGCTAGGTAATTATTAAGTGTCTGAGACTGGATTTGAACCCAGGTACTCCTGACTCCAAGGCTGGTGCTTTATCCACTATGCCACCTAGCCGCCCCAAGGGTCTCATTAGCCTTTGATGGCAAGGACCGTGTGTGTGTGTGTGTGTGTGTGTGTGTGTGTGTGTGTGTGTAATCTTTCCTTCTCTAGTACTTAGAACAGTACCCTAAACAAATATTTGTTGACTGACTGACTGACTGACTGACTGTAGGTATGACCATTTCTGTAAGTCAGAGGTGGACCAAAGGTGCAGGTCATGGATATTGGTGAACTAGGAATCTGGACTGTTTGGGGGAAAGATCAACCAGAAGTTACCAAATGTAAAGTCAGGGTTTGGGGTAGAAATGAGAATTGTGATCTAGTACTGCACTCTGGAAAAAGAAAGAGAATACCCTGGCAGTTGATAGATTATTGCCCCCAAGTATCAATAAGGTGATAGAAATGTGAACTTAAATTAAATAGATGCCACTGAGTGATGGAATGCCTTCCTTCATCTAGAGATGAACTTCCTGGGTTTTCCCTGTATCCCTCTTTAAAGAAACTTTTATTGACCCCCTCACTTCATATGTGTCTTCACTCTTTTGAATATTTCATATTTATACTTGATTATATCTAGTAGTTTGTATGATGTCTCCTCCATTTGACATTGAGTTCTTTTTTTTTCACAAGGTGATGGGGTTAAGTGACTTGCCCAAGGTCACATAGCTTAAGTGTCTGAGGCTTTATTTGAATTCAAGTCCTCCTGAATCCAGGGCCTGTGCTCTATCCACTGGGCCACCTAGCCACCCCTAGACAATGAGTTCTTTGAAAACATGGGCTGTTTCCTCCTTTCTTTGTATTATCGGGACTTAACACAGTGTGCTCCACATAGGAGGCACTTATTAACTTCTGAATGTCTAGACTGACTGATGGCAACTAGGTTCAGTTTAATAGTGACAGTTAAGAGCAAGAGCTAAGCTTTTTCTTGCCGTATGTGTTTTTTGTGGAATCAGAGTTCAGAACCTCCAAGAGAAAGTTCATCTAATCCTGTTGAGCCTGGAAAGGGATATAGCATCTTCTATGAGAAATCAAGTTTCCATTAGTGTCAGACGGTAGAAGATTATAAGAGCAAGAGTGGTAAGAAGGGCAGTTTGAATGGGTTTCAAGAAAGTAAAAGCTAGGATATATATTATATATATATATACATATATATATATACATACACATACACACACACACACACACACACATATATACATATAAAATAAGGTGAATGGCATTGAGAACAGGGAATCTTTTTAGGATAGGGAAAGAGAATCTTGTTATTGTCTTGGGTCCTGAATCACAGAGTTCAGTTTGCCTGTCATAGAGTGTTACATACTTTCCAATAGTTCCCTAAATTGTAACCAGCATCTTTATTGAATTTAAGAAGAAAGTACCTCAACTCTTGACCCGATCTGTACCAGGTTGCTAGATCCTGTGTTGAGCATCTCTGGTAGATGGTGAGAAGCCCCTGTCTGGGCCTCTCCTGGCTTCTGGGGAGTTGATTTGTTCAACCTTTGTAGTCAGCATGGATCATCCAATTAGTTATTTCTTTGATTGTTTCCATCCCTGGGCAAGCAAAGGAAATTAGTTGAAACTCAGGGTTTCTGGACTTAAGTCAGGAAGGTGTCTTGGTTTTCTGGGATCAGCCAAAATTAGAATCTTTTCAGTCATCTTACTAAGACCCATTCTAAGGCTCATAAGTAAAAATGAGGGGAATCATTCATCCTGTCATGTTAGGGAGACCCAAAACATTCTGGGTATGTCATCCCATGCTTTAGCTAAAGATAATAAAGGAAATCTTAATGTGTAAAACTTTTTTTTCAGCCAAAAACCCCCACAAATTCCTGTTCAAGTTAAGGAAACTAGTGGAAAATTGGAGTAGGATATTTATTTACATAGGATACTCACTTAAATTGATTCTCATAGAACATTACAATGAAATTTGATTGCTTGATGTAGAATGAAAGTTTTCTGATATAGAAGTTGCTTTATTGCCTAATTTGTGGATGATATGATACCAGTAGAATTAACTAATATGTAGAATGGCAGAATGAGAATGTCAAAAGGTCTCAATAGGATGGACTGATGGAATGAAACTAACAGAATGAAATTCAATAATAATAATAATAATAATAAATACAAAAAATATCAAATCTATCAACTAGATAGATTTAGTGTGTGAACATGGCTAGACATTAATGTGTGTGTGTGTGTATATATATATATATATATATATATATATACACCTTGGATCTTAGAATATTGAAACTTCTAAAAACAGAAGAGAACTAATATAATTTCAGGTGTCATTAATTTAGAGAATTTGCTTGCCATAGATTAGTATAAATTTCCTAGAAGCACGGTTAAGTTTTCCTAAACTCCAGTCAGGCTCTTGATTGGGTGAAACTGTGAATTTAGTCTTAACTTGCCAAGACAGTCCCTAGGAGATGTTAAGGGGTCTGGATTTTCTTTGGCCATTGGAAATGATGGTGGGCTAATTTAGTCGGTATGTAAAGAGCCAGAAGTATCATATTTTAAGAAGAGGGTACTGATAAGAGGAAACATGAAAAAATTGATGACTAGCATTAACAGGGGTGCTAGAATTCTTGTTGCATGAAGAAACTAGGAATGTGTAGCTTAGAGATGAGAATATTTGGGAGAAGAAAGAAGAGTTTTAGTCTTCAGACATTTAAATACTTAGGAATAACAAGTAACAATTACAAGATGGCAGATTTTGACTCATGAGAAAAATTTGGAGTGATGTAGGGCTATCTAACAGTGAATTGGGCTGCTTTATATGTATATAAGGACTTCATCATTAGAGCTGATCAAGTAGAAACTGGCTAGGCATTTGTCAGCAATGTTATAGAGAAGATTGATATTTGAAGTAAAGATTCAGGTTCTGGTTGACAATGGGCAAGTCACTTATCCACTACTGTTTTAGTTTCCTCATCTGTGAAATGGAGACTATAATAAAACCTACCTCACAGAGATTTTGTGAAAATAAAATGATGCAATAGTTTTTTTAAAAAAATTGGCCAATATTAAGGCACTATATAAATATAATTATTTTAATCATCATCATCATTATTAATTGTCTCTGAGATTTTTATTCACTTGGTGATTCTATGGGTTGGTATTGGGATTTTATTTCTAGATATGTTAGCCATAGCAGGTAGAAATGGCAAAAACTAATTCCAGACCCATGGAGTTAGATAAATGAAACTAGTATTTAAGTTTATTTTGTCCACTGGAGCTTGTTAGGCACTATTTATGTGTGTTTAAAAAGCCAGGATCTTCCAATTCTTTTGCATTAAATAGAGTTGCATATCACATTCATTAATGAGTGAGATAACCTGTAGTACCTAAGGCCTTCTAAAAACATTTTTTTCTTTTTAAAATACATTAAATGATTGAATAAATTTAAAGGTAGCATTTGATGTCACATGGTGACATTGAGATAAATTTATTAACATTTCAGTTCATACTTGATGATCCATGCGTGTGTTTGTCAGAATATCAAGAATTGCTTAATCTAGAACGATAAAGCAGACAATTTTACATTGCTGATTTTAGCTTCATACTAAATATTGACCCAATTTATCTTTTAAAAATTGAATTATCTTGACTTTTATATACATAAAAAGTAAATTATTTTATAGAATTCCTTTTAGCAAAAGAAATGAATGATGGCAGTCAGATTTCCAGAAGTGTTTGCAAAAGCTGATTTATCATCCTATTGGTAGAGAAGCAAAGATAAATAAAAACTGTAATTTCTGTGGCTTAAGAGCTTGCTCCAATCATTAAAGTATTTCCACATAAAGAAATTGAGAAATGGCACACAGTCTCATGCCTAGGAAAACAACTCATACATCAGAAATCTTCAACCAAATTGATTAAATTAAAGGACTTGGAGCTAGAAGGGAAATCCAGTTTCCTTATTATACAGATGAAGAAACTGAGGCCCAACAAGTTGAAATTACTTGGTTAGCAGGATACCATGAGACCAGATTGATTCTCTTTCATTGGACATTGTTCTTTTAAAATTCAAATCACAAACTCAGAAATATTTGCATTCTTAAATGTTTTTTGTCAAATTATTTAGCTTAATAAATTGATGCTTTGGTGCAGAGAGGTTGTGTGATATTGTGGGAAGAGAATTCTTTCTACAGTCAGAGGAAATTCAATCAAATCTAGACAGTGCCATTTACTAATCATGATATTTGGCCCAAGTTTCTGTATCTGTAAAATAAACAAGTTGGACCACTGATCACCTGAAATCTTATTTCTATACAGAACACTCAGGTTTTGATACCCATCATCTTCTCAATTCTAGTCTCATTTGCTACTTATCTCTTTTTGGAGGGCTGAAAAATTTAAGTCATAAACAAAACCTTTTATAGAGAGCTCACAGCCTTCATACTTACATTTTTTTATCATCCCCTCCATTGCCATTGTTTTCTTGGCAAAGATACTGCAGTAGTTTGCCATTTCCTTCTCCAACTCATTTTACAGAAGAGGAAACTAAGGCAAACAGGGTTAAATATCTTGCACAGGATCATATAGTAAATTTCAGAGATCAGATATGAACTCAGGAAGCTGAATCTCCCTCATTCCACACCTGGAGCTCTACACATTTTACTATCTAACTGCTCATCAGCAGCTTTACTTGTTTTTTGTTTTTTTTTTTGGTTTGTTTTTGCAAAGCAGTGGGGTTAAGTGACTTGCCTAACAGCTAGGTAATTATTAAGTGTCTGAGACTGGATTTGAACTCAGGTCCTCCTGACTCCAGGGCTGGTACTCTATTCTTTTCTAGATTTTAACTTTGAAGTATAAGTCTCCTTTTTTGTGGGTTGTATTCAAGTATGTTTGTGATATCATTTGAGGTTTTCTTGGTCAAGATACTGGAGTGGTTTGCCATATTCTTCTCCAACTCATTTTACAGAAGAGGAAACTGAGATGATAAGGAGTTGAACTTGGGAGGATGTGCCTTCCTGACTTAAGGCCTGGTGCTATATCCACTGTGCCATCTAGCTGTCCATTCTGGGAGTCTGAGAAGGATTTTAATTGGCATAGCTATTTCTAGAATCTATCCCAAGTATGAAAAATGACTGGACTTAGACTCAGAAGACCATGGGTTGAATGCTGACTTTTCTTCTTACTTTCTTTGGAACTGTTCAAGTTACTTTACCTCACTGAAAATGAAAAGTAAATAAGGAATAGGTGATTGTTAAAATCTCTAAACTATGATCTTAGTTGTATGAATATATTGAGATGGGGAAGTTCATATTTGAGGGAAAAGTCCATTGGCTGTAAAGTTGTAGGTTTGAAGGATTACATTTTTAAATCAGTTTTAATTTATATCTTTTGTTTTAATACCATCTATATTTACCCCTCTATTTCTCCTCCCTTCCCTTACCCAGAGAACCATCCCTTATAATAAGGGATAAAAAAGAGGGAAAAAAAATTCAGCAAAACTAGTCAACACATAAAGCATGTTTGACATTATCCAAGTAGAACTAAAAATGTATGGTCCCCCACTTCTGCAAAGAAGAGAAATTCTCTTATTCTTTATGAGGGCATTGGAGGTCATTTTATTTACTGCCAGTACAGAATGATTAAGTGTCTAATAGTATATATTGCCCCTTTCATACTGATTTTATCGTTTCTTTATTTTGACAGTATAGCTGTAATCCTAATAATATTAGAGTAACATTTTAAGCATCTGTGAATATTACATTTGGGGAAAATAAAGTAAAAGGGGTAGTATTCTTCCTTTTGGATTCCAAAGTAGGGAATAAAACTATACCTTTAAAAAATATTTTTGTACTAAGATCTAGTAACAGTAGTTAATTTTAGCATCGAGTCTACTTTTTGATTCTCAGTAACTTTTTTTTTAAGTGTGAAGTTTTCTTATTCACTGTTTTTTTTTCAGCCCAATAACTTTTTAACAAAAAAAATACATGTCTGGGTTGTCCAGATTTTTTTTTCTTTGTTTTAACTGATTACTTGGTAATTCTATACAGAATATCTGTTTTTCATATTTTTAATAGAAAAGGAATTTGTAGTTTAACTTGGGACAGAGAATATTTTAAATTCTTCCAAAAATTAGAGAGAAGTTTTCTTCCCATGTAACTCTAGGAATTCTCTTGAATAATATTTTCCTATACTGTTACATCATATGAGTTTTGATCCTTAAAAAGTAAAAGTAGGAAGGGAGTTTGATCTGAAAGGGGACATAATTTGAGGTCTCATAAAAATTTTAGAACTCTTATAATATTTTCAGGGCAGTTAGGTGGCGTAGTGAGTCTGGAGTCAAGAAGATTCATCTTCCTGAGTTCAAATGTGACCTCTGGCTATGCTGACCCTGTGCACGGGTCTCAGTTTCCTTACTTGTGAAAAGATCTGGAGAAGGAAATGACAAATCATTCCAGTGTCTTTGGCAAGAAAATCCAAATGGGGTCACAAAAAGTCAGACATGACTGAAACAACTGAGCAACAACAAAAAAATAATTTTAGGAAAACTTTTTTTTAAATCATTGTATATTTTTAGCCTAAAGGAAAAGTTAAAGCTGATTTTAACTGAAAAAGAAAATGCTTGGTTTTTTTTCTCTCAAATAGCAGGTATGACATGAGATAAGAAAAACCAGAAGCAGCATTTGATTTGTGAGTTTTCAAATAATACTTAAGTACCCATTTGTTATTGCTTTACTACTTTACTATTTACAGTTTCTACCATTGAAGGCACCCACCTTTTTTTTTTTTTTGCTGTTTTATTTCTCAGTTCCTAAGAGGTGCTCCATATTCCTAGCCTGATAATGGTGTTATAAATTGTCAAGATATGTTTCTATACATTGGACTGGTAGATAAATTAAGAAAATCTATAAAAATATAATTATTTAAGTAGATAAGAATGTTAACTAGGCACTGATGGTGTAGAGCAAACTTTTGTTTTTTGACATTTTATTTTTCCAATTACATGATATGTAAATTTTTCAACATTCATCCATTTGTGTATTTATAAATTACAGTTTCCTGCCACCCTCCCTTTCCCTCACCCCTCCTCCCCTCATTGGTGGACAGTCTGGTAAGTTATTCATGTACATTTGTTCTTAACATGTATATATATATATATAAATATTAGTCATTTTGTGTAAGTGGAATTAGGTCTAAAGGAAAAAGAAAGAAAACTATGGAATAGGAAGGAAAAAACAGAAAGGTTTTTAAAAGTGAACAAAGTATCCATTCAGATTCTGTGATTTTAGAGCAAACTTTTTAAAAATGAATGAAATTTAATATTAAAATACGTAATTGTCCATTGTGTACTTTTTTCTTTTTTTAAGTTTAATTTTATGTTTGATCTTAATTTTACAAAATGAATTTCGGATTATCTTTCTTCACACCTTTCTCATCCATTGGTAAGCCAAAAAATGTAATATCAAATATACATGTGAAATCATGTAAAACATTACTATATTAGTCATGTTTCAAAAAAAAGAAAAATAAAGTAAAAAATGTCCTTCATCGAGCATTCAAATTACATAAATTCTCCCCTGGAGGTGGATGACATCTTTTGTCCTAAATCCTTTGGAATTACCTTGAATTATTGCATTGATCAGATCAGCTAAGTTATTAATAGTTGATCATAGTAAAATATTGCTGTTGTTGTGTTCTCTTGATTCTGTTCATTTCATTTTGCATAAGTTCATATAAGTCTTCCTTGGTTTTTCTGCTTGTCTTGTCATTTCTTTTTTTTTCTTTTTTTTCTTTAGTTTTTTTCAAGGCAAACGGGTTAAGTGGCTTGCCCAAGGCTGCATGGCTAGGTAATTATTAAGTGTCTGAGACCAGATTTGCACCCAGGTACTCCTGACTCCAGGGCTGGTGCTTTATCCACTGTTCCACCAAGCCACTCCCGTCTTGTCATTTTTATATCACAGTAGTATTCCATTACAGTCATTTACCACAATTTAACCATCCCTCAGTTCCTGAGAATTCCCTTAATTTCCAGTTCTTTACCACAACAAAGAGCTTCTGTAAATACAATTGTACATATATGTCCTTTTCCTTTTTCTTTAACCTCTTTGGAATACAGACCTGAGTCAAAGAGTATGCAAAGTTTTGTGGAATTCCTAATTGCTCTTCAGAATATTTGCATCAGTTCACAAGTCTACCAACACTGTATTAGTGCCCTTATTTTTCCCCATCTCCTTCAATATTTGTTATTTTCTTTTTTTTTTAATCATATTATCCACTCTCATAGGTGTAAGGTGGTTCCTCAGAGTGGTTTTAATTTGCATTTCTCTAATCATTTGTTATTTAGAGCATTTCTTAATATGAATACAGATGGTTTGGGTTCTTCTGAAAACTGACTTCTGAAAACTTTGACCATTTATAAATCAATTGGGGGATGACTGGCATTCTTATAAATTTTGACTATTGAAAAAAAGACTTTTATCAGAAAAAATTGGTGGAGATTTTTTTTCTTCCTGTTTCTTTTTTCTTTCCAATTTTGACTGCATTGGTTTTATTTATGCAAAACTTTTAATGTTATCAAAATTATTTATTTTTACTTCTGTGATGCTCTCTCATATTTAGTCATAAATTTTTTATCTTTTCCATATATGACAGTTATATCCATTATAATCCTCCCTTTTATTTAAATCATATACTCATTTTTTTCGTACCTGGGTATGTGATATGAGATATTCTGGGCTATACCTAGTTTCTATCAAAATGATTTCCATTTTTCCTAGCAAATTTTGTCAGATAGTTTATTGTACCCAGAACTTGGATCTTTAAGTTTATTAAACATTAGTCCACCATGCTATTACTCTATTTCTCAACCAGTAGTTTTGATGATTATCTCTTTCTAATAAACTCTGAGATCTGGCCCTTGTCTACCTTCTTTCACATTTTTTTTTTGATTAATTCCCTTGATATTTTTGTTCTTCCAGTTCAATTTTGCTATTTTTTCCTATCTCGATAAAATAGTTTTTGTGGTAGTTTGATGATATGGTACTGAATAAATTAATTTAGGTAGATTTGTCATTTTTATTATGTTGGTTTGGCCTACCCACAAACAATTAATATTTGTTTATATTTGTCTTTATTTGCATAAAAAAGTACTTCATAATTGTGTACATATAATTCCAGGATTTGTCTTAGCAGGTAAAATTTCAAGTGTTTTATATTATCTGCAATTATTTTAAATGAAATTCCCGTCTCTTGCTGCTCAATACTGTAGACAATATATAGAAATGCTATTGATTTACTTAGATTTATTTTACATCCTTCAACTTTGCTAAAGTTGTCAGTTGTTTCTGCTAGCTTTTTAGTTTATCCTTTAGAGTGCTGTAAGTATACATCAAAGAATGATAGTTTTTTCTCATTGTCTTTTTTTTCCTTCAACTTATTTTTCTTGTCATTGCTCTATAGCTAGTTTCTCTAGTACAGTATTGAATTAATAGTGATGATAATGGGCACCCTTAATTCACCCCGATTTTATTAGGAGGGTTTCTAGCTTATTCCTAATACAGATGTTTGCTGATAGTTTCAGATAGATATTGTTTATCATTTTAAGAAAAGTTCTATTGAATCCTATTCTTTCTAGTGTTTTTAATGGTATGAGTGGAGTATTTTTTTCAAATGAAATAAATGCAGTTTTTATTGTGTCTTTTTGGTTGATACGAAACAGTTATGGACAGGTATTCTTTCTCTTGCCCACATTCACACTTAACAATATCAAAACAGAACAATTCAACAGTCTCCTTTGGTAGTTTTCTAGATTTGCTGTGGCATAATTCATATATAATATACTGAAGTGATTTCTCCACAGATTTAAAGCTCTTGTTAAATATTTCTCAATTTTTTTTCTGCAGTGTCTCAGAACTTGATTTCTATTCTGTCGTTGAATAACCCGAAACTATTTTTATGTTATAATATCCCTAGAGTCAGAATAAGGGGGTTGATTGAGAAAATCAACCAAATCACTATACCCATTTAAATTGTGTCAAGATACTAAACTGATACATTTATCAGATCTGAACACCTCTCAGCCACTTAGGGCTGATATTACATATCTGGTGAAAACACTTTTGAGTTGTTGTCTAAGGGTGACTGGGAAATCTGTTTGGACTGGCTCAGGGACTTGGTCACAATTTCTGGAACTTATATATTAAACCCTAAGAACTAAAGGGATTCAGGTATTTGTGTGCTTGGCAACAGAAAAGAGAGAGGATGCTCTAGCTAGACTTCAGAGAAGGAATCTATTGTGTGGTAAGAAGCAAAGCTCAGGGTTTCAGCCTTGGTTTGGGTGCTCTCTTCTCTTTTGACTGGGATGGCATCCTTAGAGGTCCAGAAGATTGTGCTATCTCTTGGAAGCCTACCAGTGGCAGTATCTGTAGGCATGAGCAGACTAGATGCAATTTTAAGATTCTTCCAGGAGTCTACAAGAAAATATTTTCATCATATCTCAGAGAAACATCTTGAGGACTATAGTAAAAGGACTTCCAGGAGCTTTGGAGATCTCATTGTCACATAAATTTTCTAAGCTAGATACTACTTCCCCCTTTAACCTTTCTGTGTGTGTGTGTGTGTGTGTGTGTGTGTGTGTGTGTGTGTGTGTGTATAGATAGATAGATATGAAAATGTGATAAGCTTATAAATGAGGATTATTTTATAGCAGATATTCTTACTATATATTAAAAACTAATAATCAATATAGGAAGTGTAATGGTAGGGATTTATGAGTTACAGAATTAAGAAATGAAGAAAAAAATTAAGAAAGACCCCATAACCTCACAGGGTAACCCAAGAGCCCTAAGTGTTAACTAAACTCTGGGGACCTGGCTTACCAGTTCTGTTTCAAATTGAGATTTTTTTGTTCTTCAGTCATTTCCATCCTTTTCCAACTGACTGTGATCCCATTTGAGGTTTTCTGAGACCAGATTTGAACTCAGGAGGATGAGTCTTCCTTACTCCACACTTGGAGTCTAGTCACTGTACCACTTAATAACTCATCAGCACCTTTGCTAGGTTTTGATGTTTCAGTAGAAGTTTCTTTTTTGAGTCTATTCACCATCTACCTAACTGTTCATCAACACCTTTGCTAGCTTTTAACTTTTACATAGAAGTTTCTTTTTTGTTGGATTGTTTTCGGTCACGTCTGAACATATGTGACCCCATTTGAGGTTTCTTGGCAAAGATACTGGTGTGGTTTGCCATTTCCTTCTCTGACTCATTGTACATATAAGGCAAACTGAGGCAAACAGGGTTAAGTGATTTGTCCAGTGTCACACAGCTAATATGTTTCTAAGGCAAAATTTGAACAGAAGATGAATTTTCCTAACGTCAAACCAAGTGCGCTATCTTCACCAACTCACTGCCCATTTCAAATTGAGATGGTTGTTTCAAAGCATATACTATGCTTAAAACAGAAAAATATTGAACACTGATTTCATTATATGTAGTATTCAGGAGTTGAATGAGATATTTTCTAATAGAGAAAAATACAAATGATTAATATTGAAATATATTCCACTTTCATAACACAGGCATGTCATGAAAATTAACTGAAGGAAAGACAAAATATAAAAGCTCATTCAGCTTATCAGTGGAGCCAAGAACAAAATCCACAACTCAGTTCACAGTGCAATGCTTATTTTTCAACTATGTGACCTTGTATCAATTATTTTGCCACACAGTTTTCAACTTAGATTTTTTTGGTGGGGTTGGGGACTGGAGAATAAAATTTTAAGCTCTTGTCCTGAACCAGAAGCTGGGAGCACTTCTTGCTCTGCACTTTTATTTTGATATTTAAAACCCTTAGGGAAAACCTTAATTTTCAGAAGGGGAATTTGTTGAGCCAAGATAAATTGGACAGTATTCCTGATCCTTCAAATCAAATAACAAGGTTATTCTGTGAAATATGACATGTGTCCAGATCAAAATACAAATCCATTGCAAAATTAAATAAGACTGATTTTTCAAAAATAATTATGCCTAATTTTCTTTCAATGTGATTTAACATTTATTTTTGCCTCTTTGCTCTTATTTTGATTCTAAAAATATAGTGTAAAATGAAGGTCTCTCCTAATTAGTTCAAGGATGAATTATCCATAAGTAATGTTTTGGTTACAGGCATACCTTGAAGATATTGTGCATTTACTTTCAAGACCAACATAATAAAGCATATATTTGCAATAAAGCAAGTCACTCGAATTTTCTGGTTTCCCAATGCTCTTAAAAACTATACTATCATCTCTTAGGTGAGAAAATAGTATTATGTCTTAAAACAAATGCATATAAAATCATTTAACAATTTTATTGCTAAAATAATGACCATCATCTAAACCTTTGAGCAAGTTATAATCTTTGCTGGTCAAGGCTCTTGCCTTGCTGTTGATGGCTGCTGACTGATCATTGTGGTGATTGTTGAATGTTGGGGTGACTGATAATTTCTAAAAATAAGACTATGAAGTTTACAACCCATCATAGGGTTAGTAATTGACCTGATTTCAATATCATTGTGTCTCAAATAGAAAATTTGAGAAGAGGGGAGAAGCTGGTAGGTGGGGCAGGCAGAACACATACTCTTATGTGAGAGTAGATTATGGTATACCAAAATAATTACAAATGAAACATCAAAGATCACTGCTTATAGATCACCATAATAAATATGATAACAATGAAAAAGTTGGAAATAGTATGAGAATTTTCAAAATGTGACACAGAGACACAATATAATCACATGCTTATTGGAAAAAACGACACCAATAAACTTGCTTGATTCAAACCTTATTGTTACCAAAAATCCCACAATTATTTATGAAGTGCAATAAAGCACAAAAAATGAGGATGCCTATATACTAATAGACTAGCCATCAGTAGCAGTCCTTGGGCATTTTAGGGCTTATATCAATAAAATATTTTGCCTACATTAAGTGACAAGATAAATCATCTCAGTTTCTGTGTGTTCTTAAATACAATAATATTGAAAATAAAGAAATTTTGGAGCTTAGTGATCATTTATTACAACCCCTTCATTTTATAGAGAATGGAAATGGATCCTCAGATAGATGAAAGGATTTAATGATGGTCACAGAGCTAGTTAGTAGCTGAACTATGATTAAAATCCAGGTCCCCTGACAACTAGATCAGCGCTCATTTCAGTATATTATGTTATAGCTGAAAGATTCATTCATTCATGTATCTTATTCATTCATTAATTTATTTACGTAATTACATATTCATTCATTTGTTTATGAAGGGATACATGTGTTTTTTGTTTTCCAGAGTTAATACAATAATAGAAAATAACAGAATGTCTAAACAAATGTTGTACAGCTGTCACTTGATAGTTAATAAATGATTTGAAAATTTTATGTAGGGAACATTATTGCTCTTGAATCTTAAGTTAAAATTGGAGATAGAGTCTCCCAAAGAATATTTTGACTTATAAATGTAATAAAATTACATATAGAAATATAGCTTACCTTGGAAAATGACATATTCATAGAAAATGTCCTTCTAATCAAACATAATAATACTGTATTCTTAAGCTTTTTTTCATAATTGCTATAATGTCCAGTACTTAAAATAGCTTTATCTTTGATATTTCAATATGTCAGTGAACCTATAATTTCCACCCTACATAAAGGCAGAAGGGAAATCCCATCCACACTTTCTTTTTCTGCTCACTTTTTTTCATGTTCTGATATAGATTTTTCCATAAAAAAATTTTTAAAAGCCCATAACCTTTCTCTCACTCTTCTTATATGAGTAATAGTACAGGATGTATAGAATGGTAATTTTTTTTTGCTCACAATTAACCACTTCCTTTTTCAGTCATACACTTCTTTTCCCTATCATATATTCCTTACATGCCATTTCATGTCCAATGCTCATCAATGGAAAATATACCTCAATATACTTAAACCCACCATTTATCTCTCCATTGCTGTTAGGATCAAATAAAACTTTGATTTATTAAAGACTATGTAATTCAATGATTTTTTTCCAGACATCTAGAATCAACTTGAAAACATTTATGTTTAGAATATAGGGGTAAGACAGAGTAGTTTGGATCTTTGTAATTGAGAGTTAAGGTCATATAGTGGAAGGACAGTTGTATTTTAAATCTAAAGCAACCCAGTTTGAGTGCTACCTCTCATGTTTACTAGCTGGGTGACCATGGACAAGTCATATTCTCTGAGCTTCAATCCCCTTTTCCATAAAAAGGCAAATATTAATAATATATTCAATTCAATGTGAATATTGGACTTAAAGCCTAAAATTATATTGGAAAATATGATTAAAGTTTGGGAAACAAAAAGAGTCCCAAAACTGCCCCAAAACCTCCCAGGGCTACTGTAAGGCTTAAATGAGATACTAGATGAAAAACACTTTGCAGACTTGAAAAATATAAACAGTATTTTTAAGGCACATTTTCAACTTTTCAGATTTAGCCCAATTTGCTCCTTTTCTATTCTTCACATAGAAACCCAATTATTGTCTGTCTATAATAAGTGTTCAGGGCAATAGAAATTCATCAAGTAGGTTTTCTCTGTATAAATGGTTAGAGCAGTCTTATCTGAGAAATCATGAATATAATTGAAGAAGTTTTGTTATACACTGGGTTTTGATGCTCTTAGCAGCACAATGACATCTATAAAAAACACCTGTGTGACCTCACTTTAATATGTGGAATCCTTCTTCTATTTGAACATTTGAAGGGTAGTAAAAATCACTTTTGGCAAACACAAATTTTCCTATTTGTGATTTGCTTGATAGTAAGAAGAGGTATGAAACAAGTTAGCTCTGCTGATCTTAGCATTTGCATTAGAGGCTTCTTTTTGGAAGAGTCTTTAAGTCTGCATTTTTCTACAGAGTTTTTGTTTTTGTTTTTAATTTTGGAAGGGTAGGGAAATTAACAAAAAAAACCCAAAAATAATCACAATGGGATCTTTTATTTTCTCGGCTGTTCTTCCAAGTCTGCCTAAAAGATATAGTTTAATGTCTGAGTCCTCATATTTTCATTAAGAATATCCTGGTTATATTAACAGATTATTCTCATAAGATTTTATAAAGATGACAAAGAAGGTTTACAGACCTTTGTACCATAATCCCATTGCCTTATGGTTATGTGAGAGGATCTTGGGTTCTTGAAATCATTGTTGAATAATATAAGTTCTGATGGAGTCTGCTAAACTGAAAAGACTTCAAGTATAGTTTAGATAACAGAATAGCTGCTATTCAAAACCCACCTTACTAATTGTGGAGATGTTTATGACTTATCTGTTAGGTTGGCTACTAAATGACAAACTCTTTGACCCTTAGCAATTTAAGAAACAAAATTTTAAAAGTCCTTTAGTCTCATAGAACACCCCCCCCCTTCCATTTCTACAATGAAGTGATGGAAAGCAACAAAAGTAACTTATCTAAGTAACTTAAGTTACTAAAAAGAAATTTAAATAAAAGATTAGCTACAGTTAATAAATTAATCCTTGGAGCCCTAAATATAAGCTCTTTGTCCAGTGATTAATGAATTGACATATTATTTGAAGAATAGAAAAATATAAATATTGAGGTTATCTAAGTTAATGAAATAGAGTATTAAATTGAGACAAAATAGGACATCTCATCTTCCTCTTTAAGAGAAGTAAATAAAGGAGCTGGTTTCTTCATATGCTCAAGGATAATATAAATGTTCATAGCCTAGTTGTTCATTTCATTTTGTAATGCTTATTTGATCATATTAAAAAATACCATAAAATAATGGAAATTGTTAACCCATCATCTGTTATAGAAGATGAAGAGTTAGAGAAGTTCTCTGAAGAAAGGGAATAGTATGGATGAGTGTTTCCAAATTAAGTTAATATTTAGAGTAGTTTTCAGTAACTTCAGTGTAAATATGGACCCAGTTCTAGATGCTTAAAATTATATTGGAAAATATGATTCAAGCTTGGGAATCAAAAACAACCAACTTGGAAACCAAATGCCTATGTATTAGGAACACTTCACTGGAAGAGAATCAGATAACCTCTCCCCAGTATGACCTTCTGTCTACTTGCCATATACTCCACTTGGCAGTTCCAAAACAGCTTGGAGGCTTAGTGAATAGATTGCTGGCCCTCAAGTCAGGAGGACCTGACTTCGAATCTGGCCTCAGACATCTCGTAGCTGGTAAGCCATTTTATTACTATTTGCCTGTTTCCTGAATTGAAAAATGTGGATGATAATAATACCATCTAGATCCCAGGTTTGTTTTGTGAATCCATTGTGATAATATTTGTAAAGCACTTAGTACATTGCCTGACCAACAGTAGGCACTTAATAAATCCTTCCTTCCTCCCTGCCTTCCTCTCTCAGTTCCTTCCTTCCTTCCTTCCTTCCTTCCTTCCTTCCTTCCTTCCTTCCTTCCTTCCTTCCTTCCTTCCTTCCTTCCTTCCTCTTTCACTAACTCTTATTTAGGCTTTTGCAGTGTTTCATTTTTAGGTCTCCTGGACTCCATTGTCATTCCTTTCCAACTTGTCCTTGTACTTCACTACTGTATTAATTTTCCTAATATGCAGATCTGATTATGTCACTCTGCTGCTTAATTGTTTAACCCAATGGTTTCATATTGCCTACCACTCTTCCTTAGTCTGGTATTTAAAGACTCTTATACTCTGGCTTCATTCTGCCTTGCCATCTTTACCTCACATTTCATCTGAGGTCATTTTTGTGACAAGGAAGAGCATCTATTTTGTACAAACTTATATGGAAGATGACAAATGAAAATCTTACAGAAATTAAAAAAAACTCAAGGAATCTATCAATATTTATTATATTTGCTATATGTGCTAGAGACTGAACAAAGTATTGGGATGTGAAGAAACGATAAAAATTATCCCAGCTGAAAGGAGATTACATTCTAATGAAGGACATAGAAAATTGATGAGGAAGAAAAATTGAATTTAGTGTTTGATAAAAGTTAATGGTTTAAAGGCATTAGGAATAAATCCCATTAAACTAGGCATGCCCTTTGACTCATCAGTGCTACTGCTAAGTCTTTACCCTGAAGAGATCAAAGGAAGAGGAAAAAGGACCCATGTGTACAACAATAACAGATCTTTTAATGGTAGTAAAAAGTTGGAAACTGAGGAGAATGGCTGAACATGTTATGATGTTTGTATGTATGTATGTAGGTAGATAATGAAATACTATTTGCTGTAAGAGACAATAGAGAGAATGGTTTGGCAAAATCTGGGAAAACTTGCATCACCAGGAAAACAATTACTATAACAACAATACTGAAAAGACAAGTAACTTTGAAAGACTTTTCCAGAGGACTCATGAAACATTGGCTCTAGTGCAGATTGAAACATTTTTTCCTCCCTTGATTATGATTAATGTTGGAATTTGTCTTTTTTTAATTGTACATATTTTAATGGATTTTGTTTTTCATGCCTTCTCAGTAGGTGAGAGAGGGAGAAGTGAGAGGAAGAAAATTCAGAATGGATAAAGAGAATTTAAAAAATAATTGAAGTGAGACAATTTCAAATTAATGCATGATTTGTATTTTAGGTAAATATTTTCTTGCCTTTTCAGCTAAAGATGGTCAATATTTGAGGAGCTGGCAAAATAAAAATTTAAGGTGCATGTGTTTGTATGTATGTGTGTCTGAAATAACCCTACTTTTTATATCAGTGAAATTTTTTAGAATGTCCTTTTGCTAATGCAAATGGTACATAAGGACCTTGCTTGCCACTTAACCTGTCTTCTTCCAGTGTCCTATGCTCCAGATGACATGCAGGAAGGCAAATGAGAATAGTGATGGCTTTTCTGGTGGCCTGTGGCTGACTGCCCAGACAACTGAGAGCAACTTGATTCACACTGTTGTTGATTTAATCTTTAAAATACTGCTCACATCATTGTAGGTTGTATATGTTTTAAAACATCAAGGACTACATTTTGTAGTACTTTAACATGTTCAGATAATACTTTATGAACTGAGCAAATACAAAAGGTCACATACACCAACATTTGATTTTCAAAATGATTTTTTGAGGAGCAGTTTGATGTTGAAGTATGTAAAGAACATAAAATTAACTGCAGTCCTCCTTGGTATATGAGCTTAGCCAGGATCATTGACTTTAAAGTTGGATAAGAATTTAGAGGTCTTTTAGTTCAACCCCCTTATTTTATAGATAAGGAAGCCGAAGTCCAGAAAGATGAAATCGAAGCATTTCAGACATGAAAGGTGATAGCTCCAAAGCCATTTAATTCAGTTTATACCTGGAGAGAAATTTCCATTATAATCCCAACAAATGTATGATTGATTGTTCAGCCCTTGATTGACAAATTCTTATGAGGTCTGTCTGCTATCTTCTTAGGCAGGTCTTTTTGTTTTTATTCTAGATTACATTAAATTTCCCCCCATTATATCAAGCCTAAATTCAACTGGATGCTCCTAGATCTATCCATAGCATTCAAATAGAACAAAGTTAATCTCTCTTTCATCTGTGATGCCCGTTCCAGTGACAGATAGATAGCACAATGAATAGAGACCATGCAACCAGGAAGACTGACCTGAGTTAGTATCTTCACTTTTGGCTTTACCTAGTTCTTAAGTCACTTAATTTCTATTTACCTGTTTCCTCAGCTGTTTTAAGGACTAAATGAAATATTTGGAAGGCACTTAACAATACCCTGCCCATAGTAGGAACTTAATACTTGTCTCCTTCCTTCTTTCCACATGATGGTTCTTCATATTCTCTTAAAGATGCCATCAGGTTGCCTTTAAATTTTCTTTTCCCCAAGCTAAGCATCCCTAGTATTTTTCATTTGTTCCTCACCTAGCATGAACTCCAGGACTTTCACTGTCTTCATTGCTTTTGAATATTTTACATCTTACTAGTGCCTTTCCTAAAATGGCATGTGTAGAACAGATTACAGTACTGTGGTCTAACTAGGGGCAGAGACAACCTCCCTAGATTTGGATCATATACATCTCTTCAACCAGTCTAAGATTGCATTATCATTCACAGCAACTTTTTGTTACTATTAACTCATATTGAACTTTCAGTCGACTAAAACCCCCAGATATTTTTCTGACAAATAACTATCTCACCATAGCTTAATTTTATCACTGTGAGGTTGATTTTTAAAAAATAACATAATTATAGGAATATTTATATACATGTACATAGATATAGATAAGTGGATATATTTATTTACATGTATATTGATATAGACATATATATATACACACACACACACACACACACACACATACATACATACATAGACTTTTATCTTATACAGATTTGGCCCACTGTTTGAACTTGTTCTTTCAGTTTTTTCAATCTCTGTTGCCCAGTGTGTTAATAATCCCTTTTAATTTTGTCATCTGCAACCTTGGTTATGTAAATGTATCATTCTTGCCTGCCTACTTTCCTTCCTTCCTTCCTTTCTGCCTCCTCCTCCTTCTCTCTCTCTCTCTCTCTCTCTCTCTTTCTCTCTCTCCCCCTTCCCTTCCCTTTTTGTTTGTTGTTGTTGTTTTGAACCACCTGAGTAAAGCTTGGATTTGAATTCAGACCTATTGGCCGCATATTTTGGTTGATATATGAAACAAAGGTGTAGGAAGAAATTTATGTTGGAAAAAATAATCAAGCAGTGCTACTTGACTTTGTTAAATTTTTCTTAATCACTTTAAGACTCTTAAAATCTTCCTATGATTTAAACATTAAAAGAAGAAAGCAATTAAGCATCCTTTTCTTTCTTTATTTCTTCTTTTTTTTTTTTTGGACTCAAGTTTTCCAATTACTTTCCAACTCACAATGACTGTCTTTTTTGAAGACTCTGCAGTAGACAGAAACTAGACAGCCACCATTTCAAGATGATAAATGACATCAGGATTTGGTAAGGAACCACTTGACAACAACTGTGGACGAGGAAAGGTAGAAATATAGGTCAATCATCATTTCCTTTGTTTCTCACCAAAAATGACTTAACACTTGATAGTAATCTTCATCTTTTCAAGCTGCAAAAGGCCTGTAGTTGATTTATTTCATTTTTATATTCCATAAAATGTTATGGATGTTTTCCACTAAACTCCAACTGACTTTTCAGAAAGATTGATGACTAGATGGCTATATTAAAGTACTTTCAAACTTGCACTTTGCCAAATATTTGTTCCTTTTATTAAGTTTTGATAACCATGATTGACTGTGGAAGAGATAAAACTCAGGGAGAAAAAAGTAGTAAAAACATAGCTTAGTGTTTTTGATATTCAGCTAATGTTGGTGATCTTTCATTGAATCATCTATTTACTCAGCTTTAGCCAAACATTTATTTCCAACTTTGTACAGATGCCACTTAGTATCTTTCTCATGGTTTGCATATATTTTCAGCTGAACAGAATTTCCCACATGAATATTGACTAGATTGTTTAAAAAACTATGCAGAAAGGTTTTAAAAATTACATCATATGCTCAGTGGAAAAAGTATTATATTTGGAATTAAAGCAACAATTTTAGTTCTGTAACATACAGCAATTCTCTCTTCAGTTTCTAAATTATCTGTAAAATAAGGAGTTGAATTATTTACACTATTATACCAGATTAATATTGTTGAATAATATTGTTAAATGTTTTCCCCCTACTTCTTTTTATTCTTTGTTACAATGAATAATTTACTGATTAGTGGAAAGGGGAGGAAACTATTAAAGAATGAAGTTGATATAAAAACAAAGATATCATTTAGAGAAATTATTTTAAATTAGGGATTAGACTCCATGATATTTGTGACATTTCTAGCCCTAAATCTTAGAATAACTCAAACTCAGCACCTTTATTCTTGCAATTTCAGCTTTTATTGTCATCATCTTTCTGTGTTAGTCATTTGATGTCATATTTAGTGTTGATAGCTAGGGATCAAAGTCTCTTGACCTTCCTTGCTACAGTGTGTCCAAATCAAAATTGATGAAAGCGGTGCACCATCACAGTGAAAACCTTACTTACCAGATGAAGTTGAGAAGTAAAATACATTTTGAAAAATGATAGAATAACTAAATTTATATGTTTGCAATGATATAAATTATGGACAAGAAGAATTTATTTAGTGACTACTTTGTGAAAAGCACTGGACTGAGTGTTTATTAAGAGAAATACAAAAAAGTATTAAGTAATCCATCATCCTGGTCCTCAAAAAAGATGACAATAAATATAATGGAGGAAGCAAAAGGTAGGAGGTGTAAAAGAAATGCAAAGTGTTAGGACAGTTCTAAGGAAAGAAGGATGACTTCAAATGAGAATATTAACAAAATATTTCTGGAGGAAACATTTTAGGTTTTTACAGATTGTGTCACATTTAAACAGGCAGATGGGTTAGATTAGGTCATTTTAGCAAAATGAGTTGGAGCACCTATATGGTATAGTAGATGTGCCTGAGTTCAAATATGGCCTGTGACACTTACTAGCTGTGTGTTCCTGGGCAAGGCCCTTATTTGCCTCAGTTTACTCATCTGTAAAATGAGATAGAGAAGGAAATGGCAAATCATTTCTGTTTCATTTGCCAAGAAAACGTCAAATGGAATCATAGTCAGACACCACTGAAAAAATGACTAAACAACAACAAAAACAGTATGGATTTCAAAAAAATTACAACAAAAACATGTTGGGTTAAAAAAAATGGCCAAGGGAAATCTAGAGGAGGTTAGAGTGAGAGTCTGGAAAGTCTTGAATGTCAGGCTCAGGTAGACAATGATGAGCCATTAGAGTTCTGAGAAGAGGAATGATATAATCAGACCTAAAGACAAGGATCATTAATATGACAGTCTTGTGAAGGGTTCATTGAAGAGGCAAATACTAGATACAATGAGATTAGTTAAGAAATTTAGCAATGACTCACCCAGAACATAATGAAGTACTGAAATAGGGTGATGACCATGAGAATGGAATAGGAGGGGCATAGCAGAGGTATTTGTGGACTTTGGAACTGATGTGACATAATCAATGATGATTCCAAATGTTGAACCCTGAATGACATTGTTAAAAATATGGAAATAACAGAGAAGGGCAGGTCTTTAGTGAAGGATAATTGGTTTGATTTAGACAGGCTAGTTTTAGAATGGTAGAATGAGATCACTGAAGTTTGTCAATATTTGAATGATGAATGGTAGCTTTTGCAATGCCTTAGTGTAAAAAGATGTGAGTTATTTAGCTGTAGATATTATTAATAAAGTAAATTTTTCTGATAATTTTATTTTGTGTATTTAAATTTTTTAGATTCATATATTCCTTTTTTGTTTTTTAGTTTGTCTCTTAACTATTCTTGCTCTTGTCTTTCCTCCCCTACTGCTTCAGTGCATTTGTTTTTGTGGTCTAAATATTGCATGTATGAGTCCTTTTGAATACTCCTAATATTTCAAAATTATTTTGAATGTTTTGATACATTTTACATATTATTTTTTTACACTCAACCTCCCCCCACAGTCTGTCCCCAAAACAATAATCCTAAGATATATTTACTGTAAACATTAACTGAAAGTGCATTTTTCATTTCTTTTTTTAATATTCTCTTGGGTAGACAGATTCATTCTGTCTTTCTGTTGCTGCATACGATGTAAAATACACCTTTCTAGTTATTTTATATCTGATGCCAGTCACCATTGACTAGTAGCTTTACCAACACTGTGATAAGATTTGTAGAAAATGCTCCAGCCTTATCTTAAAATAATACACATTTGTAACTTAATAATATGTGATGTTTTCAATTTGTACAGAATGTTAAGCTAGTCTGTTAAAGTTGTGAAACATGAAAAAACTATGCCTGTTTCATAGATAGCATTTAAGAAATACTCGTTGAAGGATTGATTGATCCCAGACTAGTAGGAGAGCTTATTCACTCTTCACTCTTCTTTGAATATCATAGCTGTCTCCTTAATCCTGGTTTGGATTAGGAGACATCTTTTAAAGGTATTAAAAACTCACTAACAGCTTGAATAGTATGAACCCCTCTATGTGAAACAGCTATCAGGAAAATGCTAATGAATAAGTTTATCAAGAATGGCCAGCACATTAAGGATGTGTGTCTTCTCAAGAATTTTCCAATGCAGTCCCTGAAATAAATGTGAAAAGATGACTTATATGAAAATATGTTTCATATAGTTTTATGTGTATAACCTATATCAGATTACTCACTGTCAAGGGGAAGGGGGAGAGAAGGAAGAGGGAGTGAAAAATGTGGAACTCAACATCTTAGAAAAAAGTGAATGTTGAAAACTATACATGTCATTGGAAAAAACATTCTTTTTAAAAGCAAAAGATATGAAGAAAAACAAATTGGTGTTGCAAGTTGCATCAAAGTTGAAATTTGAAGCAATACTAGGATTTTTATAGGAATAAACAACTCTGAAAAGATAGAGTTACAGGAGGACATTTTTACTAATCAACGAATAAAAGGAGGGTTGAGGAGGTAGTATTTCCTTTATTACTTCAGATTTATAGAGCCTTTTGCTAATGATAGCATTGAATGTTGACTTCTACCATTAGGGGTCTAGATACCCTTGTTTTGCAGTTGGAACAATAATTTCCAAAAATCTGTCTTATGGATGCTTTAGTGGGAAGCATAGATTATAGTCTTTCCATCTTAATACTTGATTCTATAGCCTTATGAGTTACTATGGCCAAAAAAAAAAGTACTAGGTGCTTCATGTTTGTGGAATTTAATTGGTGATGTGCCTGTCCACACTTTGCTGGACTGCTCTCATCACTGAGTTTGCAAACAGTTTGCTAAGATACCCTGTCCTTCACTTCTCTTTGTCATTGCCCGGAGTACCCAGGGTCACCATCATAGCACCATAGGTCACCTTGTGAATCAAGAACATGTGCATGAAAAATTCTGAAAATCTAACTTAAACTCCAAATTGGGTGGAAGTAGCACTGTAAGAAATTAATAATTCCTGGAGTATAAGTATAAATTACAAGAACATGTAAATTGCTATAATGTAAATATGAGGTTTTACTAGTTAAGTACATACGGTTGGCATTATAAATCTCACACATTTTGACAGAAGAATCTCTGTTTGAAGCTGCTATGTTGGAGTTGGAGACTTTTCAGAATATATTATGTGCAACATTTTAACACTGAAAGTGGTATAAGAATAAAGCCTCATATATCTTCTTTCTAGTATTTATTTTCCATAGTAAACAATAGCCTTTTCCAATGCAAAAAGAAGATAAAAACTCAGATGATAGAATGGAAGAGAAAATTTTGACTTTTTTCTTATCTGAAAGCATTTTTTATTTATACCTTTTGTGTTTATGTCACTTTCATTTCTGAATATCATAATGGATAGAGAACTCAACCTGGATCTAGCCATGAATTGAAATCTAGCCTTAGACACTTTTTGTGATGTGACCTTAGTCACTTAAGCTACATCTGTCTGCTTTAGTTCCTAATAAAACATAAGCATAAATACAAAATGAGGATAATAAATAAAACCACCTTCCAATATTATTGTGAGGATAAAACTATAATACTTGTGAATAATTTGTAAAGCGATTTGCAAAACTTAAAGTGCTGTATAATTGCTAGCTATTATTATATTTTAACATAATGTTCTACTTACTTTCATACCCAACAAGCCATGCCTTATAACAAAGATTAAAATATAAAGAGGAAAAACAGCAATTCATCAAATCTCAACCATAACTGACAATATTTTTTATATATGATATTCTTAGTGTCTCAACTCTTCAAAGATAGGAGAGAAGTAAACTTTTCAGTAAATTTTCTTTACTATGGTAAATGCTGTGGTTATTATATGAAGTATACTGAATGTTTTTGAATCACTATATATCATTTAAAAAATTTCATTAATTGTGTTAAATATGTATATATCTGTGCATGTCTCTCTATGTATAAGTATGTATGTGTATACATTCAAAGCATATGTAATTAAAGTAGAATTCAAAGTCTTATAAAAATCAGTGTTGAAAACTATCTTTACATGTGATTGGAAAAAATAAAATTATTTTTCAAATTCATTACTGAATTCCTTCTCAATCCTCAGTTAAAAGTGGATACCACTTAACAGGTCAGAGAGCTAGGACAAGTGTATTAAACTGGCCATGGACAATGCTATCTACTTACAGAGGAAGAAAAACAAGATAAAACAAAATACACACACACACACACACACACACACACACACACACACACACAGAAAATCTGATGAAAACTTTCTAAAATTTATCTCTTATGTATCTCCCTTAATCCTAATTCCTTATACCTAAAATAACTAATCTGTAAACATGTTTATCAAAAATATGCATATACAATGCTAACTTGACTGTTCACCTCTGAGGAAAGGGGAATGGAAAGGGAGGGTGGAAGGAAATTATGTAACTTAAAAATAAACATGTGCAAATGGAAGAAAAAGAAAGAAAGCAAAGAAGAAAGAGAAAGAAAGAAAAGACAAAATAGAGAAGAAGCAGGGGCAGCTAGGTGGCGCAGTGAATAGAGCACCCACCTTGGAGTCAGGAGTACCTGGGTTAAAATCCGACCTTAGACACTTAATTACCTAGCCGTGTGGCCTTGGGCAAGCCACTTAACCCCATTGCCTTGAAAAATCTAAAAAAAAGGAAAAGAAAAGAAGCCAAAGAGAAAGAGAAAGAAAGGAAGGAAGGAAAGAAGGAAGGAAGGAAGGAAGGAAGGAAGGAAGGAAGGAAGGAAGGAAGGAAGGAAGAAAGAAAGAAAGAAAGAAAGAAAGAAAGAAAGAAAGAAAAAGAAAATGTGAAGCTATGTGCTTACTTGGATATTGTAGGTACACAGTGACTTTTTCAGTTTGGCAGTTCCATCAACCATGTAAATCTCAATCCTCTCCATATCTTGCTTGGTGGTTTTGATGAGTTATGTGCCTGAAAAAATAAGGAACACCAGTTGCTGTTCAAACCACTTGTGATAAACCTTTCTGAATTATCTTAGGCTGAACCCTTTGGACAATGAAGATGTAGTCTATTACTGGGTCCATAATTTAAGCATTTCCAGATTGACTTAGATCCTGTTAAGAGTTTGGGCCCCATTCTTTATTCATTTGAGAATTCAGGGTCTCTTCTCTACTAGGGGAACTAGAGTACTAGAGGAGCTAGAGTAGGCACTTCTCTTTGAGCAGAAGAGAATTTAAAGGAAAAGCTATGTAAAGGGTGAAAATGCCTTTCTGTATTTTGTCTAAGCAACTGTTAAAGTAAATATGATGAAAGTGAAGTATTAAGTGTATGCACATACATACATAACCTCCCCATATACATAGGTAACTACATGTATAAAATTTCTAATTGGTGTTGGATATGAAGTTACACTTTGAACAAAAATAATACATAATAATAATAATAATAATAATAATAATAATAATAATAATAAGCATTTTAAGGTTTGCAAAACACTTTACATATATTAACTCATTGGATCTTCACAATAGCTTTGTTGGAATAAGTTATTATCCTATTTTTACAGGTGAAAAAAAACAGAAACAGAATTTAATTGACTTGCCCTGGGTCATGCAGCTAATAAGTGACTGAGACAGAATTTGAACTCAAGTTTTTCCACACTCAGGGTGTTGCAACCTACCTACTCTTAACATTTAAATAATGCTTTAAGGTTTGCAAAATACTTAAAAATATTAACTCATTTGATTCTCACAATTTATCATTTAAAGATGAGTAAATTGAAGGAAAAAGGTAGAATGACTTGACCAGAGTTACACAACTAATATTTATCTCCCACAAAATTTGCACCCAAGTCTTCCAGACAGTAAGTCCATTGCTCTATGGTGTCACCTACCTGCCTTCTATGCACATTTAACACATGTATCCAGACACCACAGAAATAAATGTATTGGAGAGAATTCAGACCTTTTATTTCATGTTCAGCATAGAACAATAATTTGTCTGAGACTTAATGTCTTAGAAAGTTTCCTGGTACTTGCCCTATGACTTGACCATGGTTATTGAGTTAGTATTACAGAGACAACTTGAACCCTCATGTCCTCATGACTCCACTGAAAACCACTTTCTACTATACCACATCCCCTCTCCATACTATATTTATATTTTTAATATAACTTTGTTGTCAAGTTGGATTACCTTGAATCTGAAGTTGTGTCCTCCCAGATAGCAATCATAGAATTTAAAGTTGAAATAACCTTATAGATTATGTCATTCAAACCACATCAGTTATAAGGGAACTAAGTAAAAATAGGAGGAATAACTTTCCTGTGGTCACTTGTGGCAAAGCCACAATTCTTACTTGGGCCTTCTAACTCTAAGTTCAATTTTCTATCAAATGTAGTATGCTGACTCTTTAATGACATAGTCATTATGGGGGATGGGGAGGAAGGGAACCATCAGTGAGGAGTTAATTTTCAAGGGTCATATAGAGCAGACAAAATGCATGGATTTATGTTTAAAAATGACTTCTTAATTGCAAGATATTCCAGAAGAGAGTTTTACAACTTAATGAAAGTAGAAGGAAAAGTAAGGATGTGGCCATTTATAAGTCAACCAACTCAGAAACTAGAGGCGTATTTAAATTATTGTAAATATTGTGGAGAAAACATAAGTACAAAGTAATGACCAAAAAACTTTCTTAGTTGTAATAGATACTTCCCTGTAATCAAAATCCATATTTAAGAACTTTGTATACCTGACTGGTAAAATTCTCTTTGCTTACTGCCTATGGGCTCTTGGTCTTGACTAAGGAAATGACTTCAGGGTATCTTATCCTTCTTATACTCAAGGACAACAGGCTCTCAGCTAATTATCTTCAATTTATCCTGAACAAATATTGTTTGCTCATAGTTGTTTTCATATTGACTTCCCCATTAACTCCAAGTTTCTTGAGAGCAGGAACATGAAGTGACTACCTGCTCTGTATCACAAAGTATACGCACACTGACTCTGAGGTGCTGATCTGGCTTACTCATTCCAATCTAGCCTCATAGAACTAGGTTCCCACAGAAGGTCCACCATTATCTGCTTACACTCAAAATTTCTTTGGGTCATTAGGGGTGCCTTGTTTTGGAGGGAATATATAACTCTTATCATTGCACTCAAAATGGTGACAAATTAGATTTTAAAAATACTCATTTAACAATAAGATAATATAATGACACTATAAGTTTCAGTGTATCAAAGAAAATTCAGTAAAAATAAATATATCACTATAAATATTCTCACACATAAACTTAGGTCACACTCCCTATTCTGAATTCTGGTGGAGAGTGGGCATTGGAGTACAGATATTTGTTAGGGAAATACATAACTGAGGCAATCCCATGTGCTTGGGGGATTTTGCAGCTGTCTTGCAGACTTTGTTATCATTGATCCATGTAGAAATATTTTGCACCTCAAGGAAATGCTTTTGTGCTAACTACTACTCTTCTGACCAACACTACTTTGCAAAAAACTGGGCAAATCCCTCCTTTACTCTAGAACATTTAAATATATCAACTCTTTCAACTTACCCTTAAAATGCCCCTGAGAATCAGTCTTAATTGGGATAGCAGTTCTCTTCAAGTCAGAGAAGTACAAAACTCATCACCTTGACCTTTTTCTTCGTATTTCAGACAAGCCCAATAAGCTATTCATTCACCAGGATGCTGATTCAACTCATCAACTTGTAGCAAGCTTAACTCGAAGCAAAACAACCAAAGTTGACTCTGGGCAATGCAGATAGACTTTACTTCTGTGAGGTATTTCACCTTCCTCAAGTCCCAGGTGACACAAAAGGATAACAGTTGATGATGAAACTCTTGTATGATGATGTGGAACCTCTTTCCAAACAATCAGCAGTTTTATAACTGAAGTCTTTTGTCAACTGATTGCTCTGGGTACCACTTCTTACTCACTCGATCAGAGCTAACCTTTCTAACCCTTCCTCCTTCTTCAGTCTTAGCTTTCACTTAATGTGTTCTTCATCCATTCTTCACAACTTTCAGTGGTCCACTGCAGAGCCATCTGGTATTCAGAGACTCCCCTTGCACTTAAGAAATTTAAAACTCCCCATATCTAACTTTTAAAAATCAATAGTTTTTCTTTTTTTCTTTTTTCCCCTTAGTTCTGGTTTTTCTTTCATAGCATATCTAATATAGAAATTTGTTAAAGGCAATTTTACATGTATAATCTATATCAAATTGTTTGCTTCTGTGGGGAATGGGGTGGAAAGGAAAGGTGGTAGAATAGTGTGGAACTCAAGAGCTTGTAAAAGGATGAATGTTGAAAACTAATGTTGAAAACTATCTTTGCATGTACTTGGAAAATAAATAACAAAAAAGATATAAAAATAAATAGTTTTTATTTAATCATCTGCTAGTCTACAAAAAATTATTTGATTTTTAAATTTTCAGGGTTTTTGCCTTCTTAAACCTTAAAAATAGTTCTATGCATATGAGCTGAGGGACCCCAATTCCCTGTTGTTTCAACCATTTCAGACTTCAAAGAGGTCTAATTTAACAGTCTGCGTTTCTGACAACTGTTTCTTTACACTTAAATTCTAGCAGTTTTTTAACACATAACCATTCTTTATCTGCCTAGTTAAACTATCAATCTGTTAGCATTCAAAAGAAGTATCACTTTGCAACCTTTCAAGGTAATTTGAGCTTCTTTATTTATGCCATAATTCTTTTTCTGCCCCCTCTTTGCAACTATGCTTGCTTAAAGTCCATCTGAAAACTGCTTCTTTATACACATAGTTTAACAATTTTATCAAACCAGAGTTTTTCATACTCCATACAGGCATGATGCTTTCCATCAATGATAGAAAAATCTCATGTCCTTGTTATCAGTGAATTTAGTAGTTCTTTTTATTTAAAATGTCTCTACTTGTATTTGTATTCCTAACACACACACACACACACACACACACACACACACACACACACACACACACACACACATATTTAGACTGACTGATGCCAAAAAACTTTTTCTACGTCTTTAACATTGAGCTTTTCCTTATGAAAAGGCAGCACCTTAAAAGGACGGTACCTTATGGCAATATCAACAAGTATTACTAGATCTAAAAATTTGGGAGCAAGGGAAATGACAGCCAGCTTGAAGTACTTAAAGAACCATATGATATCTTTGTCACAGATAGAAGACAAAAGAATAGAATAAATTTGAAGACTTATTAGGGAAGAACCATTTTTCAAACCATTTTTCTTTAGAAATGGGCTGATTTTAGTGGTCTACATCAGAACCATGTGGTATTAGAGATTCACTTCTCACTAATGAGATTAAAAGATTTACCCAATCCAACCAATAAAATCAGTAGTCCTTTTTATATCATTTGCTTGTCTACACAGAATTATTTGATTTCCCATTTTAGTGTCTTATCTTAAGTCTTAAATGCAGTTAGATGCAAATGCTCTGTCACTAGATACATTCAAGAAGAGTTTGTATGGACTATATACTGATAAAATTTAAGTTCTTTCTCTCTCTCTCTCTCGCTCTCTCTCTGTCTCCTCTCCTCTCCTCTCCTTTTCCCCTTTCTTTTCTCCTTCTTTCTCTCCATTTCTTCCTCTTTCTTTCTTTCTTTCCTTTCTTCACTTTTTAAAAACTTTTTACATTTTTCTTTCTTTTTGTTTTTTAAATTTAAATTTCATTTTTATTAACTTATTCATTTATTTTGGTGTTCTTTCATAGATGAAAAGTTTCATGCCTGTAAGGTGTATGACAAATTCTAGTTAAATAAAATTGTTAAGATATGTATATAAAGAAATGTCATAGAAGAGATCATTTTATTGGAGGTGAGTAGAAAGGAGATTGAATCGGTGACCCTTGAAGTTCTCTTGCAGATTTAATTAGGTTTCTATAAGGTATCTGAAATAATTCTATTATTCTAACTGAATAGTAATTTTTCTTTTTATTTGCTATGTATATTCTCATTACATTTTACTGAATGTGTACTATTTGGCCTCTCTTTCTTAAGAGAAACTATAGACAGCATTGATATGTTAACACAGACTGTGGAAAATGCTTCTTTGGCAAGCATCAGTATCTAGATGTGCCACAGCCCAGTTGTGAACATGCTATTAGTCATCACTTAGTTGCTCAGATCATGTCCTGTTGGACCCAGATTTGCTGGGAAAATGAGCTCCAAGCAATCAGCATCACGATTCCTAAAATGAATAACACATACATATATACACATATTCTTTTGCATAAAGAGATAGAGCCGGAGATGGAAACAGAAACAATGCATTCTGACTGTGCTGTTTCATAAAGATTTTTACAATCTAAGTACCAGATAATCAGTACTGAGAGACTAAAATTGATGGCCCTACGTAATTTCTATTTATCTCTTGAAGATCAATTGGGTTATTGATCCAACTCCAAACATGTTTTGATTAAGTGCATGACAAGATGGGTTTGACAACACTTCCAATTTATTGGACTACACTATATATTTAAATTCACATTTTCTGGGACTGTGTGTATCTGATCTTGGCTTGCCCAGATATGTCTGTCAGTGCTGTACTCTAATGACCACCTCTTCAAAGCTCTGTAATTATATATGCTTCTGTGAATAGTTTCCAACATGCTTAAACTGATGCAAAACAGGGTTAAAAACATGAAATTGAAGATCAATTTTTTCCTTCTCAAATATTCAACCTAAAGACAATTTAGCTCTTAAAATATATATGAGTGGGAACTGCACTTCAGTAAACAGTTCAGCTGTCAAGGTCTAGACCTCCAATGGTGCCCATTGTTATTAATGGAAGTGATTATGGTATGGCAGGGAGATTCTGGGAAGCCTACTTTTGTGAGTAGTGTCAAGAAAAGTTTCCTATCTTTAAAACAATGCCAGATATTGTTTTATTTGTTCATGTCTCTATTGGAGCTGGAAAGGTACATCATGTCTTTAGGTTAGCCAAATTGAAGTAACAAAAGAAGAAAAAGGAAAGAAAAATCTCACCATGAAAATACAGTTAAATTTAAATGTGCTAAATGGTACATGAACCAGTCAGGTTTTCATGATTTATCCGTTTTTAACTTCAAAGACTCTGGTTAGCTTGCATTTTTTAAACTAATGAGTTTATCACAGCCAGTGGGAAAATGGTTAAAGTATATCAGCTGTAAATTGGTACAAAGCAGTAAAAGGGACATTAGCCTCTAATCAGATTCTAACAGTTCATTAAACCTGCCTTTCTAGAATCGTTCTTTGTCTATTTCTTCCCCCCTTCTGCCCATGCCTTCCTCATAGGGAAGGAAGCTTCTTCCCTTTTTCATCTGGATAAGACCTCCTTGGGGATATGAAGCAATATCAGTTTATCCTTCTTTGTCTACAAACTAAACAACCTATGGGATACTTTATTATGGTAGATTCCAGATTTTGCTGTATAACCTAACTGTTCTTCTTATTAATCACAAAGGCAAGGGACTTCCTAATTGAGCCTGGATGGTGGAATGCCAAACTGGCTGAGGTGGCAGCTCCAACCACTTCCAGCATCCTAAGCACAGAAGTCATTGATGCCCAAGGACATGAGAGCCATCCTTGATAATAAACAACAACCTAGCCTGATGGGAATACATTGGAATACATTGACTTAGCTGGTATATATGGCTATAATGTCTCATGCTCTTGGCTAAGCATCAGGTGCCAAAACATGGATAAATTGAAAAAGTGAAGAATAAGGGTTTTTGAAATTTTCCTGCTTTAATTTGCTTTTTAATTGCTCTAGTTTGTATATCTCAGATACATACACAACAAAACAGCAAAATATGAATTTTTTTTTGTTTCTAAATGACAGCAGACTGAAAGGCAATGTAGAGACAGCCTCTACTTTCTCAAAGTGACTATCGGTGAAGAAGTCTTTGTAAATGTGATTTTTCAAAGCTTCTTGAAAAAATAAACTTTTTTTTTGCAAAGAATAGATCAAAACTGACAAATAGAACCTTGGCTTCGCTACATTTTTGTCATATGATCTTTTATAGGTAATAAAGCATATTAAGACAAGGACTCTGTCAAAAAGTAAAAAAGAATGGAATTAATTTAATTCATTAAATATTTACTAGGTGTTTTATAAGTTTATAAACTCTTTGCCCAATGTCTGACAGAAATAAAAGGTAAATAAAAGAGATACATGACCTCAAGATATTACTGCTCTAATAGTAAGGTTAAGAGCTAAATACAAATAAGTGTAATATAATATGTGATGCAGTATGTTTAAGGAAATCACAAAGAGATATGAAAGCTCAAAAGAAGGAGAAATTGTTTCTATCTTGGAGAAAAACTTCATAGAGCAGGGGCAATTTGAGGTTTTCAGAAGATAAAGACAAGACACCTTCTGGGTCTAAGAGTGAAAGAAATGAACAAATACTTTGATAGTGATTTCAACACTAATAGATTGAACAGATAACCAGAGCTAAAACTAGAGTGCTTGTTTGAAGCCAGGTTGTGGAGGATTTTGAGTATGTGACTAAATAATCAGTCTTTAACATAGTGATGTCATTTTGGTCTTCTTTGATAATGATGGACAAAAATCAACCAACCAAAGGGAACCAGAGAAAGCAGTAGTCTGAGCAGAGGCGGAGAAGAACATTCTAGAAATGGGGAGAAGTCAGAGAAAATACCTCCATCTGAGAGATGGAGGGTCTTGTTCTTATAACAGACAAGAGGTCGGAGTGACTGAATTAAGAAATATTTGAGGGAGTGCAGACAAGATAAATTGTAAGAAGTTTGGAAAGGTAGTATGGTACTAGTTTGTGAAGGTTTTGAATGCCAAATAGACTATTTTGTATTTGCTTCTGGAGCAATAGGAAGCTGCTGGGTTTATTGGGGGTTGAGGGGTGGAGGATGGAGGGACGACATGATCAGATCTGTACTTTAAGAAATCACTATGATTTATGCAGCTCCTCTCAGCACTTCAGAGGTCTTGGACAACTTTTTTTGCTTCTTCCTTTCTTTACCTCTATAAACATGTTAAACCCAAATGAACATATACAACTTTTTCTAGACTCCTTTGCCTATGGGGGGAGGTGGGGTGAGAAGACAGTATGGTAGAAGACTGTAACTTATAAATATGCAAGTGGATGAATGCTGAAAAACTTTTATAACGTGCAATTGGAAAAAAACAAAATAAAATATCAGTTCAAAAAAAAAAGAAAATCACATTAGTAGTTGAATGGAGAATAGATTGGAGTGGGAAGAGACTTGAGGAAGGTACTCAACAGCAAGCCATTGAAATAATCAAGGTATGATGTGATGAAAGCCTTTGCTAGAGAGCTGGCAGTTGTCAGAAGAATGAAGGGAGCATATTCCAGAGATGTTGCAAATGGGAATCCATCTGACCTTGGCAAGAGCTTAGATATAGCGATGATAGTGGTGAGAGATAATGAGGAATCCAGGCTGACTCCTAGTTTGTGAGCCTGAGGGACTGGGAAGATGATGTTAGCCTCTATAATAATAGGGAAGATAGAAGGAGAGATCTAAATGACAAGATTTGGTGTCCAATTGAATTGAGTTGGTAATTGAGAGAGAGGACTCAAGTGTTTGCAATGTTTGGATCATGGGTGGGCAAGAAGACAGGGTGCCATTATTTAAATGAAATAGAGAATTTAGATGTAAGAAACAGGCTCAAGATAATGACAATCATGAATTCATATTTGGGAGTTATATTCTGGATCTCAAAGAAGTTGGAGAGGGAGATAAAGATTTTCTTACTAAATAACCATATTTTTGTAATAATATAGGAAAAACAAATATTTCTAGAAATTGGATTGAACTTTTTATACACATAAATTTTTTTATAAGAGTATACTTTAATTCAGATTTCAGTAATCAGCAAGGCATAGATGACATGTTTTTCAAAATGCAAATGACACAATGCTGAGAAGAATAGATAACGTTTTTAGATTAATGTCAGACTCTCAAAAGATCTCTCAATAGGCTAGACCAAAGGGCCAAATTTAAATTTAAAAGGAATAAATATAAAAGCCTATGTGTGAGCTCATAAAATAATACAGTTCATAAAATAATTGAAAAAATAATATAGGAGAGGCAGGATTAGGCATTTCATTAAAAATATCTGAGCACTGTTACACTGTTACAGGCTACAATCTCAAAATGAATATACATAGGGATGGCTGGAAAAAAAAAGCTAAGAGAAATATAAGGATCCCAAAAGAGAAGTTAACTCTGCACTCTGTCCTGGCAAGATTACATTTGCAATACTAGGTTTAATTATGAGTGATATTCTTTGATCTTGAGTTAAATGACTAGAGATGATAGAAGTATCTAGAAGGAGAGAGAAGGAAGGAGGAAAGATAATGGAAGGAAAAACAGCTTACAAAAGAGAGAAGAGGAGCAAGATGATTGACATAAGGAAGAAGTCTTAAGTTCTTCACTTCAGAGAGCAGAAGAAAGCTATAGAACAAACTTGAAAGAGGTGGATTTTTGATTTGATGAAAGAGAAAAAAAAACTAATGACTAATAGAAGTATTTCAAAGCAAAATGAACAACCTCAGAAAAGAGTGGGTTTTTCTTTATTGGAGTTTTTCAGACAGAAGCCGTACTCTCTAGCTATAGTTGTTGTTAGAATAGAAATTCCTATTCAAATACAGACTAGATCACCAGATCTAAGGAATGTATTAGAATGTACTAGACAGAATGTACTATAAGGAAAGTACTAGACTTTGGGGTAGATAAAGAAGTATATAAGACCCAATCCTTGACCTTGATAGGTATGCAATCTACCTGGAGAGATAAGCTGAATATACAAATAACTACAATATCAAATAGAATATAAGTGCCTAAGAAAGGACTGCATTGATAGATTGAGCAGATCTACTGTAGTCACATGCATTTTTTTGAAAGATCCTTGCCTGATGAGGGGGAAAATATGTTAGTATACTTTGAATCTTTACAGTTGAATCAGTTTTCCAACATATTAAGTAAGTACATCTGGGTAAAGGCTGCAATGAAAATGTGTATTGTTTGAGCCAAATTTTAGCAATTCTGTTAAAATGGAAACATGATCCCTTATGACCCTGCAACCCCTCAATATTTGCCTTAAGAAAATGCAGAGATTGCAAGTATTAATATAAAACAAATTTTGTTGTTTTAATTCTTTAAAACAAAAAAACCCCCACAAATTCTATCCAGTTACCCCAGATAGTCATTCTTAAATAATTTTTGTAAAGTGAAAACAACAGTAAAAAAAAAAAATTCAGAAAGTAAATGACTTTTATTCTAGGACTATGCCTTCCTACTGCTTAGCAGTTCATTCTTAGTAACTTAGTCTTTTGAGACATGTACCCAGGGAATATAGGAGGTTTAAATTGTCAAGCAACAAAATGTTGGAGCACTCATTTCAAAGAAGTTTGAATGTGATTGATTAGAATTTACCATTATTAGAATTATTTTATATCTGGAATTTTGCATTCTGTGTACTTCTATGAAAATACTTTGCACATTTTAGATAACTGATTATCCTTTATGTATAATTTAGACCACCTAATTTTCCCCTTTCCAGAGCTGAGGAATGGAAAAATCTGACCCACCCCCTCCCTCCACCACACTTACAGGAGTGAGATGAATTGTTCTAGCCATACATAAATTGAGGGAGGGCTTCCCCACTCTGGTTTATTACTGCCTGACCTCCCACCCAGAGGTCAGAAAATCAGACTGATTAATTCAACTTCCTGGTCATCATTTCGAATGAAATTTCAGATTAGGGAGGGATAATTGGTTATGCTGATATTCTCATTTAATTATCCCTCATTGCTTTTAAAAAAGTAGTTTAGCATGGAATGAGATGCCAGAAATATTCTTTCGTGTTTTATAGTTTATTTCCTTTCCTCTGCTTTCTGTCTTTTCAGAAAATCAGCACCTTTGAGAACAGAATGTTAATGCTTGATGGGATGCCGGCAGTCAGAGTCAAAACAGAGCTGTTGGAATCTGAACAAGGGGTAAGTTGAGGTTTCAAGACACCCCTCCCCCGGCCCTTCTTTTCCTGATAGAGATAATCATTTCCAGACCTAAGCCCAAGTCTCCAGCAGACACATATGGAACACGCCGGTCTGCTGAATAATACCCACCCATCTGACCCTTCCAACACTGCCCATTTGTGAGTGCAAGCAATCTGGCCCTTGAGGAAGGTGTAGTCATTCACCTCGTGGGAACCATATGGTCACTACTTAGTAGTAGCTTGGTAAATGTTTTGAAAAGCCTAATAAAAATCCAAAACAAAGAAGAACGAATAAGTACCAAGAAAGGTAAGACTAGTCTCTCAATTTAGCTTTAAAAAATGGGGAAGCAGCAGAGTTCCAGGTAGAGGTATAGGGTAGTTCATGTTTGCAGAATGAATTTTTCTATTGACATTTCAATTTATCCTGTTTCACACCATAAGAAGAAGGGGATACTTGATCAAATTGAAGGTCAGTATTTTTGAAGGGTCTGTAAAAGCAAGTAGAAAATACTATTTTAAACACATCTCCTAACTGTTGAATTAATTCGTGGCTACTGAAAAATTTAAAGTCTGAAATTGTGGCTGGATTTTTTAAAAGGGCATGGATAATTTCACAACTGTTAACATTTATAGCTCTGCTAGTTAAAATAATGATAAGGGCAGCAGGATTGCGTCATCTTCTAAGCTGATCACTTCATTGAGAAAGGAAGGAAATAAAGCCTTGTGAGCAAGGCTGTATATTGGCTATCTGAATTATGGAACAGTTGATTATGGAACAGTTGTTTTTAGGTTAGTAGGGAAAACCAGAGGTTGGAAACAAAACAAAGAAGTAGACTGATGATCTGATACTTGCATGAAATTCTCGCTTCTTCTAAAACCTGAATAAAATATTCTACTGTGTTTTTTAAATTTATTTTAATTTTTTCTCCATATTGTTTCTGTTGGAAAATGATACTCTGGAATACTTTGGAAAACAGAATTAAATGGGTCTGACTTTCTAAATGGATTATGATGTCCCCAAATAATTTTGTTATAAAGCAACCAAACCTTTTATTAGGATTGTCTCCTACATGGAACAAATGTGTTGAAGGTGATAAAAACACATTTTTAAAAAAAAAAAGAGATGTGGGGGCATTTGTATCTGGTATGTGGTAGACACTTAATAAATGTTCATCGATCAATTGATTAATTGCAGTTCAGTTGTTTACTAGCCAAGTGGCCATAGATAAGTAACTTAAGCTCTTAAGGAAAGTTGGGATGGTGATTTTTGCATTACCTGTCTCTCAGGTTTGCTATTCTAAAGCACATTACACACCTTTAAGTATTATGTAAGTAAAGGTGATTGTGTTTATGATTACCAGTACTATGTTGAGACTCAAAAACCTTAGCATTGTTTCTGAAACTTGTGTGTGAGAATTTATTTTTAGAATGTGTCTGTTTTCTAACTAAGACCACTGAATAGAACTAGTGTAGAACTAGTAGTCACTAGTAGTCACATTAATTCTCTTGATTGAGGTTGCAGCTTTGAGCAATGAAGGGGAAAAAACTCAATAACAGGAAAAAATCATTGATTGTGAAGTCACAGGGGCCAGGGGACCTGGGATCATATCTGGGTTCTGTAACTTCAATGTATTTTGTTGAGTCATTTTCAGTTGTGTCCGACTTTTCATGACTCCATTTGGGATTTTCTTGGCAGAGATACTGAGGTGGTTTGCCATTTCCTTTTGCATCTCATTTTACAGATGAGGAAATTGAGGCAAATGGAGTTGTGACTTCCCCAGGGTTATATAGCTATTAAGTGTCACCATATTTGAATTAAGATCTTCTTGACTCTGGTTCTGATGCTCAATCCACATAGCCATCTAGCTGATCCATTGTTACTGGTATGACCCTTAGGCTACCTTCTCCACCTTCAGTTTTCTCTTATTCAAAATAAGGTAGTTGGCCTCTAAATGAGTAATAGTGGTAGTGTTTATACAATGCTTTAAGGTTTGCAAAGTGCATTATTAATATTATTTGATCCTCATTAACACTGGGAGATAAGTGCTATCACTAAATCACATTTAACCAATGAGGAAACTGAGGCCAACCGAGGTCAAGTGATTTTTCCAGGGTCACACTTACCAATAGGTATCATAGACTGAACATGAATCTAGATCCAGTAATCTTGTACTATGTCACCCAACGCTACTAATTTTCCTTGATCTTATTTATCAGAATATCCATATTTCCACAAAGAAACTTTCACAATCTTCTATCAGCAAAATGCTGAAGAACATACATGATCATCTAGTGAATCTGATCAACATAGATATAAAATCCAGATTAAATAATACTAGAGAATTCTTCAAAAGAAGAATATCTTGCTTTTTTATTTGCATACTTAATATTTGATTTAGTTATGAACACAATATGTTCTGCATTTTTTGATTGAATAATGTAGCTTTTCTGACTGATCTAGACTGATTACCCCATCCAAATTAATCAGGTAACTGTCAACTCCCTCTTTTCCCTTTTTGCAATATTTATTTTTTTTCCTCTGAAGCCTCTTTTGCTTGTTTGTTTTTTAGTGCTGGGATCCTCTAATATAAGTATAATATAAAAAAAACTATAGCACTTATGTTTTGATCATAGAAAAGTGGATATATTCTAATATTTAATTTCAAGTATGATTGATTTTCTTTGTTGATGAGAAGGAAATGAAAAATCAATTTATATTTCTTACTCTTGACTATAGGATGACTCAACACTTCCTTCACTTCTAAAAACAGCAAATGTATTCATGTCTGTACATGGGTTTATGTGTGTGTGTATGAGTGAGTGCAAATGGAGTGTATTTGTACGTGATGAAGAAGGCAATGGGAAATCATAAAAAATGAAAAAGAAAACACAACTTGAACTACTAATAAAAAAGCAGAAATATGGTGTCATTATCAGGCATCTTTTTCATCATTCTTATTTAATTTAGTGACTTGAATTTGCATTGAGTTTAAAGCTCAGAAAAGGTTAAAAATACACATTTATATAGCATGATCAATCCAACAAACCTAGAGAGGACATATAAATATTGGTATCTCCATTTTACAGATGAGAAAACAGAGCCTAAATAATGAATCTGAGCTCATTATAGAAATTAGTGGGACAGAGTTTGAAGTAGGAGTCTTACCATTAATCCACATTGGAAAACAAGCCATCTTTTTAATTAGTTTCACAGGTTAAATAGATACTTCATCTGATTTTCAATCTCATTTTTCTCCAAAATAATTATTATAAATGTATTTTTAACAGGAAGAAGCAGAATATCATACTGAGAGATTGATCAAGTATTTCTTTATTAAAAAGAATTATCCATTTATTAACCACATGGAATTAAATCTTTATCTTATTCACTCTAATTTTGATTATGGATATTGGAAATAAATTAATTACATATTTATCTGTTCTCTTTTGAAATATATATTTGATATAACTCTAGTAGCTGAAAAATTATACTCCTTTCATTCTCCTATCAAGGGAGATTTGAACAGAACTCTATTATTTGAAGTTGTATACTAGTGTGTTAGCTTTTTTATATATTTCTTTTAGTTTATAGATTTGTTCATGTTAATACTTTGTTCAAAAATCTTTATGGGTTCCTTGGTTACCTCTTAGTAAAGTTTTAGCTCCTTCATCTGCCATTCTTGTCTCTACAACTTGGTACCAACCAACTAATAATTTCCCTATTTATTTATTCTATAGCACAACCAAAGCAGAATATTTCCTATTCCCCCTAAAATGCATTCTGTTTATCCTTCTGTGAGCTTTTTTTTCTCAAGTTACTGCCTAGGTTTAGAATATTCTCTTTCTCTGGATAACTTTAATCTTATGGTTGTTTGTATAAATGTTGAAGTCAATTATAAGTCCACAGATACCATGAGACCAAAGATTATCTGTTATGTAAGCTATGTGCCTTCCTCAGGCTCTGCTTCCATACATCTCTATATATCAGTTGTTCAATTTATGTTTGTTCCTTTGAATTAGCTCTAAATATCTACCTGTGTTAGTCTTTAAAATTATAAATAAAACAATGAAAATATCACTGACTTCTTAGAGTCAGAAGTCCTGATTTCATATCCTTCCTTTTTCATAGGAGTTTACATTTTTAACCAGAAGGGACTGATATTTGAAGGAAGTCAGAAGGTGGAGGTGAGGAGAGAAAACATTTTAAGCATGGGGGATGGCCAGTGAAAATAGACCAAGTCAGGCAATGGAGTTTCTTTGTGTGAGGAAACAATAAAGAAGCCATAATCCCCCAATGGTTGAATGTGTGCAAGAAAGTATACTGGAAGAAGACTAGAAAAGTAAGTAGGGATAAGGTTATAAAGAACCTTAAAAATCCAAACAGAGAATTTTGAGTTTGATCTGGGGAGTAACAATAAATAATTTTTTGTATGGGAATTTATAGAATAGGAAATAAGATTGTCATACAGTTTAAGAAAATTGAAATTTTCTTTGCAAAGATCTGGAGTGATTTGACATTTCCTTCTACAGTTCATTTTACAGATGAGGAAACTAAGGCAAATAGGGTTAAGTGACTTGCTCAGGGTCACATCTAGTAAGTGTCTGAGGAAGATTTGAAATTCTAGGCTGCAACTCTGACACTTATATAGTTCATGAACATGTAAGTAGAATAGTTGTAAGTGATAGATCAAGGGGATGAGGTGTGTGTGGTTGAGGTTGAGTGTAGGAGTGGGTCATGGAAATTGAGGAAGTGAGAAGGCAATGTCTTTTAAGGAGTATCAATATATATTTTAGTATGAAGGCAGAAACTGGAATGGAGAGGAAAACTATGGGATAGGCACCGGAGAATGGAAAGAATATATCAAAAGGTAAAGGATAGCAATATTAGGCTGGACGATACATTTGAATGTGTGAATATCAAGGGACAAGAGATTGTACAAGGGGTATTCCAAACTCTTCTCCCCACCATCACCCCTCAGCACCCCCCAGCCAATACACATAGAATACATACACTGACCAGTGATTTGAGTTGGTTGTAATTTTAAATATTATTGCAAAGTACCATTGGGAGTACAGTATCATCATGAGAAAGCTAGTATTAGAGAAAGTGAATTTTAAAAGATAGAGTAAGAAAAGAAAAGGTTTAGAATGAGAAGTTTGTTAATGACAATCAGTTAAAGCATTCACAGTTAACATTTTCAGAACATTACTTTTTCAGACTTTCACATTTACTTTTATGGATGAAACTTGAATAAACCTAAGTTGTCTCTGGTGATGTATAACACTGAACTATAATTTTAGTAGTTGCTGAGTTTTCACCATTAGCAACATCATCACTATAAAAGACACTTTTTAGTCAGTCAAATAGTAGAGATCATTGGAAACAAAGGTGCTGAGTTTTATTATAGAGGAATTACAGGACATTAAACAAGAAAAGCAGTATCTCTAAATATCAAAAAGGAACAGACTTGGTAAAGCATTTGCTGCTTTTTTTTATCAGATAACTAGCATATCTTTTGTTGATGTTGTTCAATCATTTCAGTTTTGTCCTACTCTTTGTCATCCCATTTTGGATTTTCTTGGCAAAGATACTTGAATGATTTTCCATTTCCTTCTTCGGCTCATTTTTACAGATGGGAACCTGAGGCAAACAAGATTAAATGACTGCCTTGGGTAACATAGCTAGTGAATGTTTGAGCTTAGGTTTGGACTCAGGTCTTCCTGATTCCAGACTTGGTGTTTTATACAACTGGACTTCCTTGACTGCCTAATACATTGTCCCCAATAATGAAATATTTCTGAATGCAGTCAATTTTTGAAGGAAATATAAACTGATATTAACCAGATGGGAAAAAAATTGTAAAAGTCCCTAATAATACACAGAATATCAATCAAGCAATTTAAATGACCATGTTATTATTCCCACTAGGATGGTTAAAAATGTCCAAAAACCATTATTAGTCCGGATACTGGGAGACAAACATCATATAGACTTTGTTGTTGGGATTTAAATTAGTAAAAACAAGATTGGTTAGTAGGATTTTAAATTGATAAAAGCAAAACAAAACATTTTGGAGAACATTATGCAATAAGTCCCAAATTTCCTAAACTTTTGGGCTCCATTCCATTGTTGAGATTTTACTCCAAGATTCTTTGTAGTTGCACAAAGAAAAAAAGATGTTTTCTGTGCAAAAATATTTCTAGCTGCTATATTTGTAATGGAAAAAAAGTGAGGAAAAACCCTATTTGTTCAGTATTTGGAGACTGAATCAATTTGTGATATGTTAGTGTAATGGAGTATTATAGTGTTAAAAATTGAAAAATATGAAGCATACAAGGAAATGTGGAAATATTTATGAAGAATAACACAGAATAAGATCAGTGAGAATAAATCAACAATTCTTTATTAAGTACCAAATTTGTACCAGGAACTTTGATAAGCTCTAGGAATACCAAGAAGGGGAAATGACATTTCTTATTCTTAAGGACCCCACAGTCCAATGGAGAAAACAACATGCAACTCTGTTTTATATTTAAAATGAGTAGCAAGTTGAACATAATGAATTTGCGGTTTCCTGTTCAATCATCTTTTTTTAATAATTATACTCAGTTATGGACATGTTTTTGTTCCATAAATTTTAAATAAAATAAATAAATAAAGCAAATAATTTATACAAACAAGATATATAAAAGATAAATGGTAGATAATCTCCAAGGGAAAGTACTAAGATTAAGGAAGACTGTGGAAGACTTCTTGTAGAAGACAGGACATTGCCTAAGACTTGAAGGAAGTAGATGTGAGAGAGAAGAGCATGGAAGATAGCCAGTGAAAATGCTCAAGAGTTGGAAAATTTAGTGTTCCTAAAAATAGCAAGGTAGGTAGTCATTGTTACTGGGATTCATGGGGATGGGGAGGATAATAAGGCATAAAAAATTAGAAAGGGGGCTTACTTTTTAAAACCAGGTTGTGAAGGGCATTAAATGCTGGAGAGCCACTGAAATTTATTGATTACATACCGGTTATGAGTCAGATCTGGGCTTTGGGGAGATGAATCTGACAGCCGACTGGAGTATGGAGTAGGGGGAGACAAATCAGTGACTGTGTTTGAGATGATGAGGTGTTGGTAGTTATAGAACACAGAGAAGGAAACATAATTGGAGAGATGTTGTGAGGTTAGAAAGGACAAGACTTAGAAATGGATTAAATATATAGGATAAGAGAGTGAAGAGATGAGGATAAATTATATTGAGAGCCTGATTGACTAAGAGTATGGCTGCAGCTGTAATAGAGAAGTTCAGACGAAGGGAACTATTATGGACATAAGGTTTGGGCCTGCCAAATTTAAGTGCCTATGTGACCTCTAATTCCAGAGTTCTGAAACTCAACATCATTATGGATGATAACTGTTTTTGGTACTATGCAAAGACAAATAAAGAAGAAGCCTGATCTGTTTTCTATGGGGAACTTAGAGTTGTTTTTACCAACCATTGTTAGTAGGCTTCTAAGAAAAATCTGCTGAATTAAATAGGCTTGAATATATAGGATGGTATAGACAATAACAAAGAAACTTGAGCCCAACTAGATTATAAACTTTTTAAAAAAATTAAATATTTTATTTATTTGTTTTATTTATCTGCAACAGTACTTTTTACCATTCTTTTTTATTTTTTGCATGGTTCTGAGTTTTACATTTTCTCCCTCCTCCCTTCTTCCCTCACTTCCCCTGATAGAAAACAGAGATTAAAAACTCTTAAAAGAGGGGTCCTTTTTTAATGTATCTTCCTCTTTTTTATCCACAGTTGATGTTTTATTTTATTTTTACAATTACTTGTTATAAAAGTTTTTCAACATTCATCCACATGCATATGCATATTTATAAGTAATATAATTTCCTTCCATCCTCCCTTCGCATCCTCCACCCCTCATTGTTGAACAGTCTGGTGAACAGAGTATGTATTCATTTGTGTTTAACATCTTTACAGATTTTTCATTTTTTGTATGAGGAATTAGTATTGAGGGAAAAATAAGGAAAACCATGAAATAGGAAAGAAAAACATGAGATTTTTTAAAAAGTGAACATAGTGTTCAATCAAATTGTAGGTTTTTCTTTTGTTTTGTTTGGTTTTGTTTTGTTTCTTCTTCTGGATGTGGATAGCATTGTCCATACCCAGTCTCTCAGGGCTGTCCTAGCTCTCTGAAATGCTGAGAGGAGCTGTATTCATTCAAGGTTGAACACCTTACAATGTTGTTAATGTGCAGAATATTCTCTTGGTTCTGCCCCATTCACTCAGCATCAGATCCATGCTTCTCTAGAGTCCAACCATTAATGGTTTCTTTTAGAACAATAGTATTCTATAACATTCATATACCATAATATCTTTGGACATGCCCCAATTGATGGACATCTTGTCAATTTCCAATTCTTTGCCACCACAAAAAGAGTTGCAGTGAATATTTTGGAACATATGGGCCTTTTTCCAATTTTTATGTCTTTTTATAGTATTGATATTGTTGGTTCAAAGGGTATGATCACTTTTATTGCTCTTTGGGCATAATTCCATATTTCTCTCCAGAATGTTTGTATCAGTTCACAACTCTACCAGCAATGAGTATGTCCCAATTCTCCCACAACCTCTCCAACAGTGATCATTTTCCCTTTTTGTCTTCTTAGCCAATCTTCTGGGTGTGAAGTGGTACCTCATAATTATTTTATTTTACATTTTTCTAATCAGTAAAAATTTGGAACATTTTTTCACATGATGCCATGTAGTTTTAATTTCTTCATTTGAAAACTGCCTGTTCATATTCTTTGAACATTTATTAATTGGGGAATGACTTGTAACATTATAAATTTGACTCAGTTCTATATATATTTTAGAAAGGAGACCTTTATCAACCCTCTAGCTATGAAAATTGTTTCCCAGCTTTCTGTTTTCCTTTTAATCTTGGCAACATTGGTTCTATTGGTGCAAAAACTTTTAAATTTAATATAGTTAAGAGCATCTATTTTGTGATTTATAATGTACTCCAATTCTTGGTCATAAATTTCTTTCCTTTCAATAGATCTGACAGAAAGAGTATTTACTGATCTATTCATTTGTCTATGGTATCGGCCTTTATGTCTAAATCCTGTTCCCATTTTTTCCTTTTTTTTTTTTTTTGGTATAGGGTGTGAGATGTAGTTTTTGCCTTACTGTTTCCAGTTTTTCCTATAATTTTTGTGAAATAATGAGTTCTTATCCCAGAAACTAATGTCTTTGGGTTTGTCCAATAGTAGATTCCTGTAGTCATTTACTACTGTTTTATTTGTATCGATTCTAATTCACATAATGTACATTTTTCTTAGCCCACCAGCATATGTAGAAAATATTTTTCATCTGAAGCTATTTTGTAGAATTCCTGAGTCATAGAATTGGACAGAGCCTCAGAGATTGTCTGCTGCTACCCACTCTTAATGTCAAGGAATGTAAAGGGGTCCCCTGAACTTACCTTTTTGAGTTGCAATATTTTCTTCCTAAAAAAGTGAATCCCTGATCCAACACTTCTCTGCCTCAAATTTCTTCAAAACTATCCCAAACCACTCTTAGTTCTTAATTAATGATAGAGCATTAATCTAGAATCTTAGGAATTGATGAGGATGAAGTATCGGGGTTACTACAGATATATTGCTATACATACTGCTGATAGGTGGATGACTCCCCATGCCAATCCTGTGCATAAATTGATGAAGTAAGTGGGTAGCAGTGACATATTCCTGTTTTCCATACTGTTTTCAGTATATTGGTGCTAGTGTTATTTTGCCTTTGGCCTCTGCTAACGCTGATTGGTGAGAGCCCAACTGGCCCCAAACCAGCATAGTATTTCATCCTGGACATCTTCCTTCTATACCACTGGGAATACTTCCCTTTCCTGCTTTATACCTTTCGCTCTGCGAACAGTAAACAAATGGACACGTCATTGCTTTTATAAAGGACTTGTCAGTGCATGAGCATATGACTTCTCAGATCAAAACATTGTTCTCTAGCCAACATCAACTGCCATGTTTTTTTCTTCTTCTATTAAAATGTAAATTCCCTGAGGGAAAGAAGTATTTTGTATTTTAATCCCAGCACCACACTCAGCACCTAATGTAATTTAATAGATCCTTATTCATTCATTCAATCATTCAATCATTCATTCAAGAAAACTCAAAGATTCAAAAAACAAGAGGATAGTTTCTGATAGTCTAGGTGGAACTTGAGATGTACTTTTAAGCCTTTTCTTGGTTTTCATTGCATTAAAATCTATCAGTAGGGACACACAAAAAGATACTAATTTTTTTTCCCCCAGTGAAGTGTTATATTTTATTTTGCATGAAAGGTTTAGTGTAAATTCTTATGCAGACTTTCAAGAAGACAGTGGAGTTTTAATGACTTTATCACAAGTGAAGAAATGGCATTATGAAAAAGCTGCTCGAGGTGCCCTTTAACAAAGCTTCATTATTACTTCCCCTGCTGTGGAACAGGAGCTGGCATTGCTAATAAATTGGTAGAATTACCTTAGAAATATGAATTTGCTTATCATTTAATATTCTCTGGTGACCCACTGCTTGAAATCTTTTGATCTCCAATGAAATCTTCATGTGTCAGTACCTTGACTTCAAAGTAAAACACTTAGAGAAGCTATGTTCCTTCTTGTATGGGCAGCCCAGGGATTGTGAGGCAAGACCAATATCTCTGCTAGTAAAAGTCATATTATTGGGGGGGGGGATTGAAAGTTAAATAGGAACTGGGTTGATTTTAATAATGTCAGGATGGCCAATAAATGTATTAAGAGAAAGAATTGAAAAGCAATGAGCTGTGGTAGGAATTTCACAAAGCCCTCAAGTGGAATAGAGCCACAGACAAATGGTCTCCCAGAGGCAGAGCTTCATCCTTACTTTCTTACCTCCTTTCCATCTTTTCCTGCCCCTCCCCAAATCAGGTTCCTACTACCCTCCTGCTGGGTCCTGATGCTGGGGAAGATTGACCAGTGCCCTCTGCCTTTACAGGTGTACTTTTCTTCCAGCTGGTGGTGACTATTGTGGTTTTTTCTGTACCTATAACTTCACATTCTTCCTTCTAAAATATATCTATTTGCTTCTATTCCTGCTGGGGCCTGCTTAAGCCAGGAAGGAGCTAATAAACTAATTCTCATTGTGGAGTTAATGACTGATAATAACTTACTGTGTCACCACTCTGAGATCTGTTTGCATTTTAACCTGGATATGGATGATTTAGCTCAAAGGATCCAAGTGAGGAATTTCAGGTCCTTTGCTTGTCTGTGAGAGTAGTATTTTGATGAAAGCAAAAAAGGGAGTTTCTTCTGAATCTAATTTTTTTTTCAATTTTGCAAGAATGGAGAGGTTAAGTAAATATCTAGCTAAGTAAGTACCTGGCACAGTATTGAGAATGTAAGCTTTGTACTGGGCTGAAAACACACACACACATACACACACACACACACACACACACACACACAGACACACACACACACTATTTTACATGAATTTCATGGACAATGATTTGTCCACATTCGCAGTGCCTATATCTCCAGCTCTTCCTTAATTTCTTTAACTGAAACTTTCTGAAGCAGAGAGCCAGCATGTACTGGGAATATTGAAGTAAATCCTCCGCAAACTTCAGTCTCTGTGTTTAGTCAATGAAACAGTTAGTCATTCCAAAAACATATGTTAAGTACCTAGCATGAGGCAGCCGCTGTGCTAGGCTCTGCTGATGCAAATAAAGGGAATGAAACAATCCTACTCATGAGGAGATTACAGCTCAGAAGTTAGTTGTCAAGATCAAGCTGATTTTTCTCATTCTTACCCAAAGATTGGCAAGTATTCTGGGCTAGGACCTCCTCGTCCCCTCCCCCGTTTTACTTCACTTTTCACTTCCCCTGTCAGTCACCTTCCTGAGATTAGTGAAGCAAATGAGTGTTAAGGGAAGGCTACCTAGGGATGCTAGATACTGGTTGGAGTCTAAGAGTGAAAGGCAGGTAGAATGTATCCGGATGAAGATAATGCAGTGGCAGCAGCTTAAATAGATGACTGAATCAAACCTAAAGGAAACCCACATTTGTATGGTACTTTATAATTTAGAAAATTTCCCAACCTGCAATAACTTTAGAAGGCAATGAGTCCAAATAGTCAACATAGCCATCTTAAAGAGGAGAAAAATAAAAATAAGTGATTTTCCCATAATAATACACCTAACAAGATCTTGGACTTGAAGACTACCAAGTCTTCTAATACCCAACTTGGTAGTTTTTCTACTAAAGTCTCCTGCTTCTCCTTGCTCTCACCCCCAATATCTTCAATTCTTCCCTGTAAGGATAAATGTGCAGAAACACTTTACTCTTCTCAGCTCTGGGTGTCAGCATGACCAAGTTTGCAAAATAGAAATAAATAGTATATTGCCAAACTTAGGGTCACAAATAATGTTCTAAAAACAGGATAATACTCAAAAACAGAATATTAGGTCACTCTTGCCCAGAGGTGGTTTACCCAGTGTATAATCTTCAAAATTGGATGAAGAATGAAATGCCTATATCGAGTTAGATATTAAACAGAGCATAAAGAGACATCATTTTGCCCCCAAAAAATTGTGATCTAAAGGAGATAGCATACCAGTACAGAATGCAATAGAATGTTGAGTCAAATTCTTGGTTTCCTTTTCTTTTATTTCCTTTTCTTCTTTTGTTTACTTTGGGGGGATCATATTTTCCTAATAATAATAATAATAATGATTAAGTAGTATGGCTGAAGTGTATAAAAGTTTATTGCAAAGGAGGATTAAGGGAGAAATCATGGTTTCTGTATGTTGTACAGTGCAGATATAGACTGTGCATACTTCTCAGTGTTCTGTCCTGATTTTAGAAGGGTAGTTTTTCATTGAGGGAATGTGGAAAAATATTAGAAAGTAATACATGCTGATGTCTCTTTATTTCTAATATATGTGATGGAATAGGCAGAAAAAAATTGGGAAGAAGAAGAAAGAGAGAGAGGAGATTTGCTATTCTTAGAATAAAAAATCAAAGTATTCAGAATTAGGATAGTTCCATAGATAGGTGACATCTGGCTATCCCCATGATGTACGAGCTCCATATGCTTACTAAGGACTTTTAATCATTCTGGCTTTCAGTCTAACCTTTTTTCACAAGAATATCGCATAAGTTAGAGTTGAATAGATTAAGAACACAAATTCTTTGAAGGTAGAATCTTTGGTTTTATACAGTTAATTATTAAACTCATTCTAGAAGTAACATCAAACTTTATTTTGTTTTTTAATATACATCCACCTTAATCTAATTTATTATACCACCATAAGCATGTGTCTTAGCATAAGCCTCTAAAATACAACTCTTCATCCAAAAAACAAAAACTCAAACCTATCATCTGAAAAAAATCACACATTCTAGTCCCAAAATGTTATATTCTGAACTTCTTATTAAATTTTATATTATTTAGCCAGAGTTGTATTAGATAGTATCTTTATATTTGCTTTTGATCTTTGTCATCTTCTGAGTAAATTTCCCATGTTGTTATTTCATGTTTTCTTTTTTATTTATAGTTTTTAACTTGACCTAAAAAAGGACTATAGGGACAGGGAACCCAAGGGAAAGATTGGTTTGGAAAGAGGTGTGACCGGCATGTATGGGAGAGGCAAAACATGTCAGAATTAATAGACTGGAAAGTTCCATGGGTCATGGTAACCAGAAGATCATCAGTGTCCAGAGAGATAGTGGGAAGAGAGACTTGGTCATTTGGCATCATAGAGATGCCAAAAAAGAAAGAAACATCTAAAACCATCACTTGCTTTTTTTAAAATTCCTCCCTAAATTTCTATATGGATAAGAGATTATATAAATAATGTAAGGGATTTGGCTCTCCTTTCTTTTCTACCGTTATGATAAGTATTTAAATAAACTATTATGTAGACTTCTGCTCTCAAGTTCTTTGCTCTCAGTGTCTTGTTACTTTTTGAATGTGTTACTTGACATAGTATTGAAATCTTAGAAATTAAATGCGGAAGAAATTTATTAGTTCATTTTGACAGTATTGTCCCCTGTAGTATATTCCTAATGCTTAAAACCCATTTAATAAACTCTGTCAGTTCTGAGCCCAAGAGATTACTGTCCTATTTCCTGAAATGAAAAAGGAAAAATCTTGATGATCACTTCTTTGCATGAGCTTCTCTTGTATTCCAAGAATCCCTTCCCATATTCATCAACTCTTGTATTTTCATTATTCAACCTATGAAGAAGTCTTGATTCTTTAAAACAAGCAAATAAGCACAAACTCTGACCCAGCATCTTGTTCCCTTCTTGTTCCATTGTTGTCTATGCCATATTTCCCAGTTGTCCTTTCTTACCTGAGGGTGAGGTTCACCTGGCAAGGGGCCTGATTGACCTTCATGGTAGAGAAAGAATGGAACGGGTGAGTTGATTGAATGCTTCTGGTCAGTGAGGGGAAGAAGGGAGTGCTTCTCAAACACACCAAAAAAGCAAAGTGATGGGACTTGTCATTTCATGGGTCCAAGGGTCAAAAGAGCAAAAGATCAAACAATCATATTTGAGGGCAGAAGGCTGCCAGTAAGGTGGGGAAAAGGCTTTGGCTAAAATAAGAGTACCAAATTAATGAAACAGGTAAAATAATATGAATGTTGGGTTCAAGTTAAGGAATTTCTGAACTCAGTGCTTCTGGTGGCTTGAATTAAAGAGTTATTGCATTATAAGTTGGGGAAAGGCTATAATTAGTCTATAATTCATGTAAATGCTTGCCTTTCTTCATGAAGGAAACAGAGTTTATTTTTTTTTCCTTTTTTCTTTTTTAAATTTTTGCAAGGCAATGGGGTTAAGTGGCTTGCCCAAGGCCACACAGCTAGATAATTATTAAGTCTGAGTCCACATTCAAACTCAGGTACTCCTGACTCCAGAGCCAATGCTCTATCCACTGTGCCACCTAGCTACCCTATAATTTTCTTTATCTTATTCTCTTTTAATATTTAAACTATTTTTATACTATATCTTTTATACTATTCATACTCTTTTGTGTATGTAATCTTTTATTATGGGACATCTTTTTTCTGAGACTAACATGTTGTCTTGTATCTACTACATTAAGATATTTCCATACATATAAATATGTATATAAATATATGTATGTATATGTATATATATATATACATATATATATGTATATATATATATATATATATATATATATATATATATATATATATGTTGCCCTTCTCACTTTGACTGTTTCTTTTCCCCTTTTAGAGTTTTAAGGGCATTCTATTGTTACAGAGACCTCCTTCAACTCCATCGGGAATTAGAAGCTCATTTAAGAGACAATATAGGGGCAGCTAGGTGGCATAGTGGATAAAGCCCTGGCCCTGGAGTCAGGAGTACTTGGGTTCAAATCCAGTCTCAGACACTAAATAATTACCTAGCTGTGTGGCCTTGGGCAAGCCATTTAACCCTGTTTGCCTTGCAAAAACCTAAAAAATAAAAAAAGACAATATAATATATAAATCAATCAATCAGTATTGGTGAATTGAATGCTTTATGCAAGATCCAGTTTGGGATAACACAAATTAGAAAGTGAAGCTGTTTCTTTCCTAAAGGAGCTTATATTCTAAAGGAGAAAATATACCTTTTTCAAATATATGTGTGTGTGTGTGTGTGTGCATTTATACATACATACGTACAAATATGCATATATACATATCTATATCTATATCTGTGCACACACATCAAAAAGAGTAATGTGAAATTAGCCTAGAAAGAGACTGGAACTAGATGGTAAAGGGCTTTAAATATCAAACCGAAGAATTTATATTTTATCATCAAACCAAGAAGAAACCACTGAAACTTCTTGAATAAGGGGGAACTGCATGTGCATTTTGAATATCAGTTTTGCAGCTGGGTAAAAGATAGATCAAAGAGGGGAAAGACAGGATGCAGGGATCTACCCCAGGAGGCTGTTGCAGTAGTCCAGAGGAGAGGTGATGATAGCATGAAATAAGGGTTGTTATGGAATGAGAGCAGAAAAAGAACAAGAGGCTGTGGAGGTAGCATCTGTAAGTCATGGGGACTCATATGGGTAAGGGAGAGAGGTGAATTAGCAGGTAAGTGATAGCAAAGAATTGAACCTGATACTTGGGTTATGATCTTAAAAGACTGAAAGATTGGTGGGACCCTTGAGAACAACAGGGAAGATAAGAGAAGGGAGAGATTTTGGGGAAAAGAGAATGAATTACATGCATTACATGATGGATTGATCTTGTAAATGGGATCTCATGGATGTATACAACAATAAAAGTAAAACCAGAGTTCATGAGAGAAAGGGTGGATATATAAATTTAGGAGTCATCTTCACAAAGACAGTAAGTCTTTGTAGTCAGAGCATTACATTTTGGTTTGAAACTCTGCACTATCAAGAACTACTTGGAGGGGCAGTTAGATGGCGCAGTGGATAAAGCACCAGCTCTGGAGTCAGGAGTACCTGGGTTCAAATCCAATCTCAGACACTTAATAATTACCTAGCTGTGTGGCCTTGGGCAAGCCACTTAACCCCCATTGCCTTGCAAAAAAAAAGAACTAAAAAAAAAAGAACTACTTGAATAACTTTTGAGTAATTCAGTTTTTTCCCCTGGGACTTATTTTCATCATCATCAATAAAATTCAGAGAGTTTAGACAATTTCTAATGTCCCTTCTAACTTTAAATCTTGTTATCCTATGTGAAACATTTTGCCATCCTTTACCTTGGTAAGCCATTTATTAAACACCTACCAAAAGGAGTCAAAAGATAACCCCTGCCCTCACGAGCTTTTTAATCTAATGAGTTTATAATCTAATGAAAGGGACACAAAGACACCAAGAATATACAAACTAACTAACTAAATGTATTTGTGTGTGTGTGTATCACATAAAAGAAATAAATAAAAGAAGGAAGACACTAGAACTGGATATTGGGAAAGGCTTCTTGCAGAAAATGAGATTTTAGTAGGTAGTAGAAAAGCAACCAGAAGAAAAGGAGGGATTTAAAATCAGTTAAAGAGTGGGGAATGATAAAAGGGGCTATCTGTTAGAGGAAATAGGATGGAATGGGATCACTTGACCAAGTAGAGCTGTTAGTTTGGGTAAGGAGTAAGTCTACCTTATCACATGAGACTGGAGTGAAGGAAGAGAAAATAACAGAAGGCATCTGAGTGAGATAAGATGAGAAAGAAAGGAGAAGAGCATTGCTCATGGAAAATGGCTTCAATTTTTTTCTGTAATATATGAGGCAAGAATCTCAGCTGAAACTGTAGGGAGGGGAGTCATGAGAGGTTTAAGGAAGGATAAAAAGGTTTGGAAGAGCTAGAAGCATAAAACATGCCAACAAATTAAATGGCTTCATGTGTTTTCTTTCTTTTACAAAATCTGAAGAAATTTTGCATTCTCTATTTAAAAGCCATGTCTGGCCATTTACATAAGTATTGATAAAATGCTTAATAGGAATGTCACCCTGCCGTTTGTAGCAGTTTCCAGAGACTAGATTTCCAGAAGAAAAAAAATGGTCCTACATTGTCAGGCTTATACATGTGCAAATGAAGAGTAAGAGTATGTTGGTATTGTGAATTATTCCTTTCTTGCTTTGTATCAATAATTGACATTTTAAAATAGGTGTCTGTAGTACTGGGGTCTTGGACTGCTGCCCAATAATCATGTTGAAATACTCTGACTAATCATGTATAGACATCTTTCTTTAAATATAAAGCACATTGGGCAATTGCTACTAGAGAAAGCATTTGTAATGTTATTCATAAATATATATAATAGTGACAGCTAAATGAACACTGAGTTTTAAAAAAAATACACAAAAGAATATTTTTTCCTTTCCTATCCTAAAAAGCTATATTGTAGTATTCTAGTGAACATTCAAAATTTTATTTAAAATGTCCATCTCTGTGAAAATAAAATTATATTACTGCCATATAAATATACCACCATTGTCTCATAGGAAACGATCCTTACAAATATAAAGGAGAACTAAGAGAGACAGGAATAGTACTTGAAATATAATGTGGCCAGTCTCCTAAATTAATAGCTTTTGGTTTTATTTATAGTGGAATAGTAAAAAAAGGTGGGGGGGGCTTTTCATCTCCCTTTCAGTTGTTTAAAAAAATAATGCAATAATGTTATAAAATTTAGAACTTGCTGAAAGGAAAATTGACATACCAAGGGACACCTATGTTTTATTTTTTACATAGGTTTACATTTGGGTTCTTTCATTACATCTTAAAAAAGATTACTTGTTTCATGGTGTTTATTAGAATATCAACACTAAAAATTTATGGTTCCCTTAGTCATTGTTGGAGAAATATAACCTGGCCTGTTGACTTGCTGTTGGACACTCCTATATAATACTCAGGATTTTGGTAGGAAGTTGGACTGGATAGCATTATCATTCAGAGTCTACAATTAAATTAATGCCCTATCATGTGATATGACAGTCTGGCCTCATTTTACTTCTCTGACAGTATTGCCCATTTCTTTGCAGCCCATAACTTCTACTTCAGATAGGTAAATTTTACTTATTGTTCCAGAATGCATGCTGTGTTCATTTCTTCCTCTGATTTCTACCTTTGATTATGTTTTTCCCCTCAGTCTCTCCCTCCCTCCCTCACACAGTGCTGAATACCTTCCTCCTTTCTCCTTGCTTTTATAGACTGCAATCACCTTTCAAGGTGAACTGAAGATGTATATCTTCCATGGAACATTCCCTGACTTCTTGAGTCCACTGACCTCCCCTTTGTTTGACCCAGTGCAATATCTATCACTGCTTAACTTGTCATCTCCCTCATTCTTTCATACATGTTCTATCTAGCTACCAACCTCTTAACAAAATCATCAGAACTCCTTGAGAAGAGAAATTATCTTGCTTTTCTATTTGTTATTTCTGAAAATTAGCACAGTGCTTTTGCACATTGTAGTAAGCATTCAATAATTTTTTTTCCTCACTCATTCTTTCATCCTCCCACCCTTTTTTTTTTTGGTATCATCCATAGTATGTTTGACAATGCTAGGCATATTCACCGTTATTATGTTTAAGACACTAAAACAGATTTTCTTCAAGGCTTATGTAACTAATCTCATTATCTTATAGTTATACTTTATAGTGGAAATCATTATTGATACAGAATCATTCCTTGATTATAAACATGTGTGATATTTCTGTTTGGCCATTGTTGTGAGGCTATATTTGCAGAGAATATATTTCTGAATATGAATCTAACTTTGTTTTTACTATTTAATTTTGTTGGTTTACAGATGCATAGTATTTTATACTTTTCAAAGTACTTTCATATATAATCATTCCATTTGATACTCAAAAGTCTTATAACAAACCTTCCGGATGGAACAAGATCATGTGGGCTACTATCGAGGAAGACTTCTAAAGTAGGGGGACTTTGAAGTGAACTGAGGGAAGACATCAATTTTAGTTATTTCATTATCAATTTTAATTTATTTCATAATCAATTAATTAATTCATTATCAATTCTAATTATTTGACAGATCTGTAGCCAATATATTTATAAAGGTAGGTCAGCCTAGTCACTTTGTAATACTCAAACTCGATCATGTTATAGGAACCTCTTCCACCTTGTAGACAGCTGCTTCTATTGTATCACTACCTCATCTGTTAAAAAATGTAAGCTCTTTGAGGACAGGGACTGCTCTTTTATTTTTGGTTTTCACCATTGCCTTGAGTGTTAGAGAACAGAAGCTCATTTCAGGAGAGATCATATCATTCTTTGGACTTGTATAGTGCTACTTTGTAGCACAGTGCCTGAGAGATAATAAATGATTGATAAATACTTGATGACTGTTGCCTATTTATTGTTTGGTTATTTTTCAAACCTGTCCAATTCTTTGCGACTTCATTTGGGCTTTTCTTGGCTGGGATACTAGAATGGTTTGCCATTTCCTTCTCCAGTTCATTTTACAGATGAGGAAATGAAAGCAAACAGAATTAAGTGACTTGCCCAGGGTCACACAGCTGTTAAATGTCTGAAGCCAGATTTGAGCTCAGTAAGACGATTTTTCATGACTCCAGGCTCCACATGCTTAATAAATGTTTTTGAAATGAATCAAATGTCTATTCTAGTGAATTTTAAAACTTGTTCAGCTGATCCAAACTCTATTTCTATAAAATGAGCATCATACTTCTTATAGTTAGATGATTTGCCACTTGAATTTCATGTTTTAACCAACTTCCAGTACTTAATCCTATTTTACTTATTTAATATGACTTCATTTTAAACCTATTTTGTTCTATATAGGAACAATCTGTAAGTTTATTTCCAGATCTTTGTTTTTATTCAATCAAGGAATTTTTTTCCATCCTTAATATTAAAAAAAAGATATTTTTCTTGTTTTGCCACAATGGATGCTTCCCATCACATTCCCTTAAAGAGCATATTGTAAAAAGAAAAATATAATTTATTAATTAATGAAAAGTCAGAATAAGTCCTTTAATTTGATATTATGCTACTAGTATTCACTGTTATATTTGTTTACCTTTTCTATTGACTTTACTAACATTATTGTAATTCTGTTGACATCTTAAAATTTTATCCTGATGTATGTTTTCATTGATTCATTCAGTACTAATCAATAAGAATTTATGAAGTACATACTATGTTATAATCATAGTTACCCACCCGTTTTTCTAAAATCTATTTCTTTTTAATCTACAATTATATCCCATTATGTTTATATAGTAGAATTTGTTCAGCTATCCCCAACAGTTGATGATATTATGTTTCCAGTTGATTTATAATGTTATTACTATTCCTATAACTACTAACCTGATCAGCCAATTTTCATTGCTTAGGGTATAGACTTGGAGATGCTCCACGAACACGAGTGCTTTGTTGGAAGGATATATTTAGACTGTCATCACACAATCAGAGTGGCCTGAGTAGTCTAAGCAGGGGAACAGCTTTTGACTGCAGTGCAGCTATTGGGTCCTGGTTTAAGAATCAGGACTCAGATTACCACCCTGACTAGTTTTCCAAAGTAAGACTTCTGCCTTCTCTAGCTCCTTATCTTCAAAAAACAGGTAATGGTAATTGAACAGAGAGCTGATGAAGAGAACAAGTTCTAAATGTGTGGAAGCTATTTACAGTTAGAAAATAGAAATAGTATAATGTAACACAAAGCAGGGACAGGCAGCATTTCTACCAAGTTGCTGAAAATGCTGCAGTACCTTCTAGGTTTGTTGAATACATGCCAGGAGATGGAGTTGATGAGGAAAACTGCCAGACTTTTAGGTGCTAATATCTTTAGCATGTAGGGAGAGAGAAATGATTCCGTTACTTTATTTTTTCCAATTTAAAATTTTGAGTTCCAAATTCTATCTTTCCTTCTCTTCCTCCACTCCCACTTTGCTAAGATGGTAAGCAATCAGATAGAGGTTATACATGTGCAGTTATGTAAAATTTCCCATATTATTTATTCGGTACAAGAATAATCAAATAAAAGAAAAATGGGAGAAAGAAAGTGAAAAAATTAGCATGCTTTGATCTGTTTTCACTCAACATCAGTTCTTTCTCTGTAGGTGGATAGTATGTTTCATCATTATTCCTCTGGGCTTGTCTTGTCTCATTGTATTGCTGAGAATAACTAAGTCTTTCAGTTCTTTGTTGAACAATATTGCTGTTACTACAATATTCTTCTGGTTCTGTTCACTTCACTATGTATCAGTTCCTGTAAGTCTTTGCAGGTTTTTCTGAAATCATCCTGCTTGTATTTTCTTACAGTACAATAATATATTATATTACAATCACATACCACAACTTGTTTAGTTGTTACTCAATTCATGGGCATCCCTTTGATTTTCAATTCTTAAGAAACATAAAAAAAAGCTGTTAAAATTTTTTTTTATAAATATCAAGGGATATACACAGTCTTAAAGTCCTTAGGCATAGTTACAAATTGTTCTCCAGGAGGTTTGGATCAGTTCACAGTTCCACCAGTTTTTCCACATTTCCTCCAACATCCAGTATTTCCTTTTTTGTCATATTAACCACCCTGATAGATGTGAGGTTGTACCTCAGAGTTGTTTTAATTTGCATTTCTCTGATGAATAGTGATGCAGAACATTTTTTCATGTGACTATAGCTTTAATTTCTTTTTAATCTGCCTGTTCTTAACCTTTTAATCATTTATCATTTGAGCAATGACTTTTATTTTTATAAATTTGAATCAGTTCTCTATATATATTTAGAAATGAGACTTTTATTAGATATACCTGTTACAACATTTTTTGCTTTCTATATAATTTTCTTTGTATTGGTTTTGTTTTTGCAACATGGTTTAATTATATAATTATAATGATATATTTTACATTTTGTAATGTTTTCTATATTTTCTTTGGTTTTAAATTCTTCCCTTATCCTTAAATCTGACCAACTATTTCATGCTCTTAATTTGCTTATGGTGTCACCCTTTAGGCATAAATTATATGCATTTTGACCTCAGCTTGTTATACAATGTAAGATATTGGTCTGTACCTACTTCCTGCCACAGTGGTTTACAGTTTTCCTGCAGTTTTTGTCAAATAATGATTTTTTTTAAATTTTATTTTTGGAAAGATCTTGGAAATTTGGATTTATCAAATAGTAGACTACTGTGTTCATTTGCTATAATGGAATTTGTACCCATCTATTCTACTGCTCCACCACTCTTATTTCATAGCCAGATCTAGATTTTTTTGATAATCACATCTTTTTTCTTGCAAGGCAGTGGGGTTAAGTGACTTGTCCAAGGTCACACAGCTGTGTAATTATTTAAGTGTCTGAGATCACATTTGAACTTAGGTCCTCCTGATGCCAGGGCCAGTGCTCTATCCACTGCACCACCTAGCTGTCCTTGATAGTTAACTATTTAAAATGCAATTTGAGCTCTGGTATAGCTAAGAGTACTTTCTTTCCCAATTTTTTCCATTGATTCCCTTGAATCAGTGAAGTTAATCCTTAAACTTTTGTTCTTACAGATGATTTTTATTATCTATTTTAGCTCTATATGATAATTTTTGACAGTTTAATTGGTATGGCAATGAATAAATGAGTTAATTTATGTAGAATTGATATTTTTGTTATATCTACCCATGAACAATCATTATTTTTCCAATCTTTAAATCTTTGTGTTAAAAGTGTTTTGTAGTTGCAATCATGTTGTTTATTGTTATTTTAAATATAATTTCTCTTGCTGCTAGGCTTTATTGGTAATATATGGAAATGCTGATGATTTATTTGGGTTTCTTTTGTATTCTGCAACCTTGCAAAGATAGTTAATAATTTCAAGTAGCTTTTTTCCCTAGGATTTCCTAAGCATATTATTTTATCATTTGCAAAGAATGATAGTTTTCTTTCTTATTGCCTATTCTAATTCCTTTAATTTCTTTTTCTTCTCTTATTTCTATAGCTATAATTTTTAGTAGACTATTAAATAATAGAGGTGATAATAGACATCCTTGCTTCACTTTGATAATATTGTGAAGACTTCTAGCTTATTCCCATTACAAAGAATGCTTGCTGGGGCATCTAGGTGGTACAATGGTTACAGCACCAACCCTGAAGTCAGGAGGACCTGAGTTCAAATATGGATTATGACACCTAATAATTACTAACTGTGTGACCTTGGGGAAGTCACTTGACCCCATTGCCTTGCAAAAACCAAAGGCAAAGAGTACTTGTTAATGGTTTTAGATAAATATTACTTTTGATTTTAAGTTAAGCTCCATTTATTTCCATGTTCTCAAATGCTTTTGATAGACTTTTTCTTCATCTATTGAAGAAACCATACAATTTCTATTGGTTTTGTTATTGATATGATCAATTATGTTGAGAGGTTTTGCTAATATTGAACTAATCTTGCAATCCTGGTATAAATTCCAGCTGATCAAAGTATACAATTCTTGTGATCTATTGCTGTGATCTCTTTGCATCAATATTAATTAGGGAAATTGGTCTACAGTTTTCTTTTTCAATTTTAGCTTTTTCTGATATGGATATCAGTATCATATTTGTGTCTTTAAAGGGATTTTATAAGACTCTTTCTTCACCTGTGTTTCCCAAGAGTTTTATAATATTGGGATTAATTGTTCTTTAAACATTTGGTAGAATTCGTTTGTGAATCCATTGGTCCTGGGGATTTTTTTTAGAAAGTTCTCTGCTGAATTGTTTAATTTCTTTTTCTAAGATTGGATCATTTGTGTGATATCTTCTCTTACTATGCTTAATTCATGTTTTTATAAATGTTCATTCATTTAATTTATATAATGAAATTTATTGGCACATAATTTGGTAAAATAGCTCCTAATAGTTTACCTAATTTCCTCTTCATTGGTGTTGATTTTTCACCCCTTTCATTTTTGATATTAGCCATTTGGTTTTTTCTTTCCTTTTTAAACAAATTAGCCAATGTTTTAAGTATTTTATTAGCTTTTTTTCTTAAATCAAACTTCTAGTTTGATTTATTTATTCATTGATTTTCTTTCAGTTTTATTAATCTTGTCTTTGATTTTCAGGATTTCAAATTTGGTGTTTAATAGGGGATTTTTAATTTGTGCATTTTCAAGTATTTTTAACTACATTCGCTTCTTCATTGATCTACTTTTCCTTTGTTTTATTGTTGCAAGCAATTAGAGATATAAATTTTCCCCTAAGTACCACTTTAGCTGCAAGCCATAAATTTGGTATGTGGTTCAATTTTTGTTATTTAATGAAATTATCAATTGTTTCTGTGATTTCTTTTTTGACCCACTTGTGTTTTAGGATTAAATTATTTAATTTCCAATTAATTTTTAATTTCATTTTCCATTGTTTATTATGAATATAATTTTATAACATTATAATCTGAGAAAGATATGTTTATTATTTCTGTTCTTCTGTATTTGATTGTGAGGTTTTTAATGATCTTATCCATGATTAGTTTTTGTGTAGGTGCCTTGTAATACTGAGAAAAAGTTCCTGTTCCTTTCTACTTCTAATCATTTTTTCCAGAGATCTATCATATTTTTCTCAAATTTTATTCACTTTCTTAACTTCTTATTTTATTTATTTATTTTTGAGAGGGAGCAATTAAAGCCCCCCCCCTTACTAGTATAGTATTATTATTATTATCTATTTCCTTCTTTAACTCATTCAACTTCTTCAAAATTTTGAATGCTGTATACCATTTGGTGCATATATCTGTAGTACTGATTTGACTTCCTTGTCTAACTAAGGTATAATTTAGTTTCCTTCTTTCTCTCTTTTAATTAATCTTTTAATTTTAATTAGTGTTATTTTTGCTTTTTGCTTCCTTTACATCATGATTGTTATCCTTTTCTTTCTTTGCTTCAGCTGAAGCATTCTGCTCCAACCCCTTACATATTTCTAATGTGTGTTTCTTGCAAACAATACATTGTTTGCATTTTCATTTGAATTCCATTCTGCTATACACTTCTATTTTATATGTGAATTTATTCCATTCACATGCTACTTTTTCTCTTCATTCCCCTCTCTTTTTTTTCCCTCTAATCCTTTCCTTCCTCACAATTTTCCTTCCTCCTTATCCCTGATCATTGCTTTCTCTTGAATCAATTCTGCTGCTCCCTTTCCCTTTTTACTTCTTTATGTGGTAAAATAGTTTTCTATATCCAACTTGAGTATGTATGTTATTCCTTCTTTGAGTCAATTTTGAGGAGTAAGATTTAAGCATTGCTGGCCTACTCTTTTATTCCAATGTTCCCCTTCATTATAATAACTTTTTCATGCCTCTTTTATTTGGGATAATTTATTCCATGCGTTCCTTCTCCCTCCTCCCCCAACCCTTTTCTTCTTCCAATGCAGTTTTTTTTCTCACACCTTTATTTTTTTTGGGGGGGGGGGATATTATCCTATCAAACTTACTAATTACTCTTATAGTAGTAAAATTGGGTTAAGATTTACAAATGTTATTTTGCCATATAGAAATATAAACAATTTAACCTTACTGAAGTTCATATGTTTTCGCTTTCTCATTTCTTTTTTACATTTTTATGACTTCTTTGAGTTTTATTTTGGTATGTCCAATTTATTCAGCACATATTTTTTAATTAGAAATACTTGTTATCCTTTATTTCATCAAATGTCCATTTTTCCCCTGAAAGATTATATTCAGTTTTGCTGGGTTGGTGATTCTTGGTTGTAATCCTAACTCCTCTTTCTTTCAGTATGTATTCTAAGTCCTTTAATATGGAAGCAGCCAAATCCTGGGTAATCCTGATTGTAGCTCTACCATATTTGAATTGTTTCTTTTTGGCTCCTTGCAATAGTTTCTCCTTGATCTGTGAGCTCTGGATTTTGGCTATGATGATTCCTCGGGGTTTTCATTTTGGATCTCCTTCAAGTGTTGACCAGTGGATTTTTTCAGTTTCTGTTTTGCTCTCTGGTTCTGATATATGCGATTTTCTTTGATAGCTTCTTGAAAGGTATTGTCTAGGTTTTTTCTTATTATTACTCGATCATGTCATTTAGATAGCCCAATATTTCTTATTTTTTATAGGTGGGGGGGTAAGTAACTTGCCGAAGGTTACATCATTAGGTTAATTATTAAGTATTTGAGGTTGCATTGGAACTCAGGTCCTCCTGACTCCAGGTCTGGTGCTCTATTGACACTGTGCTACCTAGCTGCACCTGATTGTCCAATATTTCTTACCTTATCTCTCCTGGATCTTTTTTTCTAGGTCAGTTGTTTTTCCAGTAAGAAATTTCATATTTCCTTCAATTTTATTTTCTTTTATGTTTTTCTTTTGTTTTAATGTATGTTTCATAGATTCATTAGTTTCTGCTTGTTCAATTTTAGTTTTTGAGGAATTATTTTCTTTAGTGAGTTTTGTATTTTTCTTTTCCATTTGGCCAATTCTATTTTTAGGAGGTTATTTTTCCTCAGTAAATTTTTGTTTTAACTTTCCCAGTGATTTTTTTTTTCATGATTCTTTTGCATTACTCAAATTCCCCCTCACCCCCATTTTTCTTCTATTTTTCTAATTTACTTTTTAAAATCCTTTTTTAGTTTTTCCAAGAATTCTTTTTTTGAGAATGAGACAGAATTGTATTTTTCTTTGTACATGTAACTTTTGATAATATTGTCCTCCTCTAAACTGATGCCTTGATTCCCCCATCACCATAGTAAATTTCTATAATCAAACTCTATTTTTTTCACGACTTTTTTGACTTGGTATTTTTTTATGTGAGAGTTGTGTTCTGGTCCTGCATTGTCCCAAACTTTTTTGTGCTTGAACTTTGTAACTTACTGCTGGCTTTCCCTGGGCTTTCAGGCTTAGTTATTGACTTTCTGTGGAAGTTAGGCTTCTTCTTGTAGGGAGGAGATATATGGGACTTAGCTGCTGACCTGCTCCAGGGGTAGAATTTTGTTGCTTGGTTGCTATGGTAACAGAATCTTTCTGATGACTGACCCTGGAGGAGCTGGTCAGCCTTAGGGGTGGGATACTGCCACAATATATTGCTGTAGAATCTAGGCCTTTTTTTTGCCAGGAGACCTCAAGGAGTAATTTTGTTGTTGATCTGCACAGAGGGGTGAGATCTTGCCCCAGGGAAGTGGTCTCACTGTTGACCACCCCCAGGGAGGAGCTTCACTCCTTATAAGCAATGAGGTCAAGGCCTAGCTGGGTGTTTGTGGCCAGGTGTTGAGGGGAGAGGAGCTTTGCTGGGTGTTCAGAATGCTCACTTGTCTAGTGAGCTGTTGGCTTGCAAGAGAGGCGTCTAGCCGGTGCATTAGCCTGAGCTAGAGCCTTGATGCTGTGGCCCCTGCTGGGAGACTGGCTGCTGCTGCTCTTGGACCTTACTCCTCCCACCTCAGTAAAACAGACCTCTCCCACAGTGCTCTTAAACTGCTTCCCTGCTCCTAGATCAATTATGAGGTGGTTTTCTAGTTGTTTGTAGGGGAATTTGGGAGGGCTTCAAGGGGTCCTTCCTTTCTTCCATTTTGACACCACATGTCTCAATCCCATTGGTTTAAAACAGTCATCATTTAACTGAAAAAATACTGTGTAATGATATGGTCATATTGCCTTGGAACAGACAAATGGGATAGGAAAAGGACTTCTTGGTTGTCATCCTTCATTCTCAAAGAGGACTAAAATGGCATCACCTGTTAAGAGTAAAATTACAGCACGTTCATCTTGGCTGATCAGATCAATACAAGAATGGAATGCTCTACCAAAGTTTGGACACAAAGAAATCATGTGAACCCTGGATGTGGATTCTCTAAAGTGGCACACCTCACATCTCTTTTAAGCTACTTCACACACTACCCTCTCTGATGAGGGCACACCATGCTGGGTGTGTCTATGCCCATGTCTCCCATTTTGCACCATTAAAAAACTATTCTTAAGAGATATCTTAAGAATATCCTTGTATCACTTTTTCTGGAACCCCCCAACCACCCCAATTCCCAGCTCTTGTCCTTTTGGCAAGCACACGGGTGGGGGGGGTCTGGCATTCAAACAATGTGAACAGTCCTATCAGAGTTGCTCTCTGTACTAACATTTGAATTTTTGACAGTTTAGTTGGAGAAAGGTCCTCAGTATCTGAATCTTCTCTTGCTTTGGTAGTCAATCTAACACCCCCCCCCAATATTTGGGTAGTCAATCTAATACCCCTTTCTCCCCTACTTATCCTTGGAACATCCCAAATACTGAACTGTCTCTGACAATGTGTATCAACCTCCTTGAAGAGTAGTTTGCTAAGGGAAGTGACCTTGTCTGCAGTATTCAAAACTTCTGCATTTGCTGTAAACACATATGGATGATGTGGTGTTAGCTGATGGAGCACTTGTATCTTCTTTTTTTTTTAGGTTTTTTTTTTTTTGCAAGGCAAATGGGGTTAAGTGGCTTACCCAAGGCCACACAGCTAAGTAATTATTAAATGCCTGAGATCGGATTTGAACCCAGGTACTCCTGACTCCAGGGCCGGTGCTTTATCCACCACATGTAGATATCTTGATGTTAATTGTTAGACTAAAATTATCACAAGCAGCAGAGAATAGTGACAAGGCATAGTTGCCCCTGACCAGAGGAACTTGTAACTCACCAAACCAACATCCTATATTCTCTCTGTAGAAGACATGCTAAGAATTGCCAGTACATGAGCCGAACTATTATGTTCCTTGTAAATTCAGAGTGTAGTCATAACTCCTGTCAAACTCAGTGGGAATTGTGAGAGAACCATACTTGAGGAAAAATATTCAAATTCACTCTAAAGGAGACACTAGTAAGACAAAGGGAAGTGCTAGTAGTATAAAGGACACTCACTGCTGTTATCTGAGGTATTCCCAAGAACCCAAATGTACTTCTGGCAGCATAGAGAGTATTTTCCTTTTAAGTCTCAAAATCATTATGAAAAATTGTGAACTGAACGTTGTTGGAGAAGAAATTCATATTTCAGTCCATTAAAGTTTGATTTCTCATTTCTCCTACAAGGAAGTTGAATGACCTGTTTAGAAAATGAAAAAAAGTACTTGAACTGTTTAAACTAATGATATGATAAGTGACAGTAACCTAAAGCAGAAAGCACTTAAAGTTTGTCCCTAGGTTTCGTTTCATTTATACATAATTAAATAATTCAAGGTCCTCCAGGCTAAGAACATTCTGCTAGATCAGTTGCCTATCTATCATGGGATTTTGGATCAAGAGATGACCTGACCATAGTGTTATTCTTTTCACCCTCCTCATTTATCTAATAGAAATAGCAAAGGAGACTGGGAAGTATTATCCAGAGAGGGCAGGATGGGAGCTTCTTGCTCTGTCTTTGTTTTAGGAAAATGTTGATAAATTCGCATTTCCTGTACATGTATCAGCTTTCAAAGGATGAATTTTTTATATTATAAAGAAGAAAGGAAAGTGTCAGATGAAATAGGTATGAGAAAATGACTGCCTTGCTCAAAATGCTAGCATGATTAATTTAATCAATTTTTCTAATTGTTTGAGTTTTTTCTCCACACCATTCATTATCATGTTTTCCCTCAAACTCTGATTCCTGTAAGCCAGTACACTTTTATCTATAGCTATCATTTCTTTGCAATCAGAGTTGACAATTGTTACATAAAAGTTGATTGTTAGCATAAAAGTCAATTGATACTCTCTGGATTAGTGTCCAGGACTACCAGTGATTGGTAAGATGACTATAATTGCCTGTCTTGCAAATACATATGAATATATCTTCTGTTATGGAGAGCACACAGATATCCAAGATGGTTCAGCCAAAGGGAAACAGAAAATATGGCAAGTATTCACATGATTTGGGGGAGAGAAATGTGTTTTTGACTCAGTTAACAGCAAGTAGTATTATGGGTAGCATATTGTGATTATTGCAAAAAAAATGCAAGTGTAATGTCTATAATAAGGTGTAATGTCTGGGGGAGGTGGAATCCCTACTTAAATCATATAGTTATTAAGGAATATTAAGATTTAGGAAAATGTAAGGCTTTGTTAATTACTTCAACAATTCTTTAAAATATTTTATTAATCCTGTTTTTTATATATATATATATATATATATATTTATATATATATATGTGTATATATATATGCATATGTATATATGCCCCACCCTTGATGCTAAGGATTTAAAAATGAGAAACATTTATTGGTACTAACTAAAAAAAAGGAAACTAAAAGTAAAGAACAATGGTGCAGTGTGGTAAGGTTAAAGAAGAGATTCCCTGTAAGTTTTGTAAGAAAATTTTAAAAGGGGAGAGAATGTTTTAATTGGGGGATGGAGCAGATCAGGGAAAGCTTCATGGAAGAGTTGACATCAGAACTTTCCTTTAAATGGATAAATATTGCAATACTTGGAGATGTGGAGTCAGTATGTTCCAGCCATATGTGTCAGCATGTGGCTATACAGAATCATCAGAGATTTTATTTTATTATATTTTTTAAGACAAGATGAGAAGATATCCAGTAATATGGTTTGGCTTGCAGATTTTGGTGAGAGTGTGTGTGTGTGTGTGTGTGTGTGTGTAGAGAGGGAGGGAGGGAGGGAGGGAGAGAGAGAGAGAGATGTAAAATAAGGCAGGAAAGATATGTTAGAGCTAGAGTATAAAAAGCCTTAAATTAATGAGTTTCGATTTTTCCTAGGGCCTCTGTGGAACCAGGAGAAGCTATATTTGCATCTCTGTAGAGGGTAATTTGGAATGGGGAGATATTGGAAGCCTGGCAGTTCATTAGGAGGCTCCAAGGATTATAGTTCAGGTGAGAGATGATGAGGGTATGAAAAGAGAAGAGGAAGCAGATAGAAAAGTTATAGTAGAGGCAGTAGGAGAGGATTTGATAAGTGATGGGTAACAAGGATGATTAAGAGAGAAGAGAAGGAAAAATTAACTGTAAAATGCTGAAGTTGTTATCATCAACAAAAAATGGTAGATTGGGAATAATGGCAATTTGGGGGTTGATGATGAATTCTTTTTTGAAAACTGAGTCAGATGTAAAAGAGTTGTTTTCTTTTAGGAGGCAATTAGAAATACAGGACTGGAGCTCAGAGGGAGAGATTGGGGCTATATATATATATATATATATATATATATATATATATATATAAATATATATATCTTAGAATCATCTATATAATTGAAACCATGAGAATTGATGAGGTCACCAAGCAAGGAATGTCAAAGAGGAGGTAGGGAGGAAAGAAAGAGAGGATGAAAGAGGAAAGGGGAGGGGAGGAAAAGAATGAAGGAGTGGAGGGTAGAGAGAAAAGGAGCAGGAAAGGGAGAAGAGAGAGACAGAGAAGCACAGGATGATGTCTTGAAAGATAACGCACAGATATGAAGGAATGAAAGATCCAATAAATCAGTGAAACAATGACTATACGAGTATGCAAATATACCAGAAGAGGGTGTTTTTAGAATAAAAGGGAAAAGAAAAATAAGAATAAAGATGGAATGGCCTACAGTATTGTCATCCAAATTTTTTAAATCATGCAATTGTATCAAAAATTTTCCTAATATATGTACATTTAATTATAAATTATATAGATATTGTACTAGACCTAAAAATATTGGTTGTTTTCCTTCATTCTCAGAGAACCAAAATGACACTACTATGTTAGTGCCAAAAGTTCCTGTCTGTGGGGGATAAGATCAATAGGAGCTCAGAATGCTTTGCTACAACTTGAATAGGCCATGTGAACATGTGAATTATTATGATAGTATATGCTGTAATAATATTTTATATCTCTTTTAATGCATTTGTAAAACAAATAAAAATTTAAAGCTATAATACCCAGTATTTTAAAATAAATTTTATTTTACTTACTAACTTTTTATTTTATTTTATTTTTTTGTTTTGGCTAGTGGACTTACAAGGTATATGCTATTTTTATGAAGGGGTTAAAGGAAGGGAGTTAAGAGTGATATTGGAGCTAGGGAATGAATGACTGCCCCCCTGCTTGTAGACATCTGCTGAGGCAGGGGCTATGAGGACTGGGCAGTGTGGCTCATATTGGAGCCAGGGGCCAGTGGCTCTCTGCTTGATTTCCTGCCTGGAGAAGAGCAGAATGTACCTGCAGACAGAGGAGAGCAGGCCTGGAGATGTCGGTTCTATAGCTTCTTTCATCCCTCGGTAGATGGTCATGTACTCCCTATGGGGTGTGTTCACCCACCTGGGAGATTGGGAGCTTGAGAGGAAGATGACTAAAGAAAAGCAATTAGCAAGTTATTGGTGACCTGAGAGAGAATATCTTCAGGGAGTGATGACCAAAGTCTTATATTTTCAAGATTTAAGACTGTTTCATGATTGATAATTTTTCTGTTTATTGGGAAGAAGAAAAACTAAACTTCTCTTTCAGAGCTACACTTTAAAGTAACTTTTACAATCTGTGTCTTTACTTTGAAACCTCATCTCAGGATAGTTTATTTAGAATACTGCAGTCAAACTAAAAACAACTTAGTGTGCCATTCAGATACAAAAATATTATGCTAAGCCATGGCAACAATTTTCTCTAGTTCACTTTACTTCTTATTGGAGAAGAACCTTAAGTTGGCATTTTGTTCTACTGAATCCATTTTTTTTAATAGTCAAAAACATTAAGTACAATGGAATTTGGGGAGAGGGGGCATTACTTTCAGTCTTTTGTGTTATGGTAAAGAAGTACTTTTAAATAAAGGAAGATAATTTTCAAGGTTTTTAAAAACTTGTTGGCACTGAAATTAGTTAATATATTTATTGTGTGAATTTATTTTTGAACAGTTTTAAGCAGAAGTTAGTTGTTGTTGTTCAGTTGTTCCAGTAACATCTGACTCTTTGTGGTCCCCTTTAGGGTTTTCTTGGCAAAGGTATTAGAGCAATATGTCATTTCCTTCTTTAGTGGACCCATTTTATCAGTCAATTAAAATTTAAATGACTTGCCTAGAGTTGCACTATTAGAAAGTATCTGAGGCTGGATTTGATTTTGGATCTTCTTGACTCTTGATGCTTTGCTCTATCCTCTGAACCACCAGATGCCCCCTAAATAGATTAGTTCATATTATTAATGAAAATGAGATTGACAGATCTGTTAATGATAGATAGTTCTGGTAATCTTGATACATTGCATGACCATGTATAATCTACTCAATTCCAGTGGTTATTCTCTATTAATTATTTTCTTTTTATTTTGTATAAATATTCTGAATTCTATATGTATTCTGTATAACTTGTTTTCATGCTGTCTTTCCAATTTTATTGCAAACTCTTGAGAGCAGAGATGGTCATTTGCCTCTTTCTGTATCCTCAAAGCTTTATACAATGTCTGCCAATGTAGTAGACTCTTTTTAAAAAAAAAAATATTTAAGGCAATGGGATTAAGTGACTTGCCCAAGTTCACACAGCTAGGTATTATTAAGTGTCTGAGGCTGGATTTGAACTCAGATCCTCCTGCCTCCCAGGCTGGTTCTCTATCAACTGCACCATCTAGTTGCCCCTGTAGTAGACTCTTAAAAAATATTTCTTAATTAAAGGATTAAATCCACATAATGAAAATATTCAACTACAGAAGCCACTCTTAGTGCCAACAAGTATGTGTGTATATATATATATATATATATATATATATATATATATATATATATCTAACAAAAATGCACCTAAATTTTTTAAGCAGCTGCTCTTCATTTCCTGAAAGCATTGATAAAACTCAGGGAGAATTTGTTGGAGAAGGAAAACTATTTAAGCAAAGATCCCAGACTAGGATGAAAAAAGGGGACCTGTCAGGTGGGTTGGATCTGACAATAAAGTCTTATACTAGAATATGGCAGTCAGTCTATTTAAAGATCTTCCAGTCTATTTAGCAGAAGATTCCCCATTTAAGAAAGCATGTAGTTTTAAACTTTGCAAATCTAGGAGGGGTGTGTGTGTGTGTGTGTGTGTGTGTGTGTGTGTGTGTGTGTGTGTGTGTGTGTGTGTGTGTTGCCGTTTTTCATCAATCGCATCCCTAAATTCATCTGTAGAGCTTAACATGTTTGTTTACAAGGTTTAAACTATTATCATCCTAACTATGGGGAGAAGAGGAAGGGATGAATATAAAAGTACAGGAATGCAAATAGCATAGCAACATGCAATTTGTTTGAAAACTTGTGTAAATATTTATGTGTTATTTCTGGTGCATGGATGCATTTATTTATTTATTCATCTATTTGATGTTTATTATTTAATCAGATTTATATTCAAGAATTCAAGATTTAGGATAAGAATAAAGGAAACTCCTTTGTACAATGGCTCTGGAGTAAGTTAAGAGGATCTGGGTTCAGATACCATCTCTGGCAGTTACTACCTGTAGAACCTTGAGAAAATCACTTAATATCCCTGCAGTTTCTTTATCTGTTTGTTTTTTTTTTTTTTTTTATGAACAGAACTGGGTGGCTTCTGAGGTCCCTTTCAGGTTATCTTTGATCCTGTGATATGGAAAGGAAGATTGTCTTGTGAGGATCAGGGTTATTTTTGTGAGGTTAAGAAAGGTAAGGAAAACTGTCCCAGTGTAGTGACTCAGGTCAGGTTTTATAGTGGTCAAACTTTTCACACAAGAATTGGCAGACTCTGTGAGCTCTCTAGCCCATCACTCCTGGGGGGCAGGGGTAGAAGCTGTGTCTCTCCTTCACCAAGGGTACCATGAGTTAACTGCTTGCTGATGAGCTCTCCTCTCCTGTTCCCTTCTCCACCCACCCAGCCCACTTAATCAGGATGCTTTTTTTGTTTTCAGAAATAGAGAGCAAGAATAGTCAAGCCTTGGGAAAGAGTTGGGTGAGGGACGAAGGACCAAGAAAGCAATGGAGAACTCATAAAGAAATTGAAAGAAAGGAAGGAAACAAGTATTTATGAAGTATCTTTATGTGCCTGACCTTGGAATGAATACTTTACAATTATTGAGAAGTAGGTGCTACTATTTACATTTTACAATTGAGGAAACTGAGGCAGACAGAGTCCACAACTCAGGTAGGAAGTTTCTGAGAGCATCCTGTTCATCATTTTTTTTTAACCAAAGAGCTTTTCAGCTTTTTTTTTTTTTTTTGGCAAGGCAAATGGGGTTAAATGGCTTGCCCAAGGCCACACAGCTAGGTAATTAAGTGTCTGAGACATTTGAACCCAGGTACTCCTGACTCCAAGGCCAGTGCTTTATCCACTACGCCACCTAGCCGCCCCTGAGCTTTTCATCTTAATCACATTCCACAGTTTGTTCAGCCATTCCCCAAGTGATAGACAATCCCTCTATTTCCAGTTCCATGCCAACAGAAAAGACCTGCTGTAGATATCCTTAGACATAGAGGTCCTTTCAGGTAGGAAGTTTCTGAAGCCGGATTTGAACTCCAGACTTCCAGCAAGAAATACCTAAAGGAACTAGGCCCACCACTCTATATCAACTCTGCAATCTAGCTGTCTCTGGTGGATGCCAAAGTTAGATTTACCATACTCTTTGTGATTCCTTTTGGGGTTTTCTTGGCAGAGAGACTGGAGAGGTCTACCATTTCCTTCTCTAGTTCATTTAACAGAGGAGGAAACTTAGACAAGCTCAATTAAATGACCCATCCAGGGTCACACAACTGGTAAAGTGTCTAAGCCTGAATTTGAACACAGAAAGAGTAGTCTTCCTGACTCCAGACCCAGGCCTAGCACTTTATCCACTGCCTTGTACCTACTTTGTAGATATGATCAAGTTCAGTCCTAACTATGCTACTCACAAACTTCTCACAGTGCCATAGTCCTGAATTGGAATGCCTCTATAATATTAACTTCTTGATTTGGCTATGCCAGGTTCTTGACGGCAGGATATGGTATGCACATACATACATATGTGTGTGCATTTATATATTTTTTAACTTGGTTTACTTTTGTTCTTGTTTTGTTCGGTTTTGCCTTTGTTTCTCCCATCATCAAGACCTTTAATAAATACATTGACTCTGCTGAATTCAGTGACTATAATTAATCTACATTGCCCTGGGGCTGGATTCATAGTAGGTTTTTAACATATTTCTCTTGAAAATTGAAGGTAGGTCTGCCTTTCAACCAGACAATTTAAGGTAATTTGCATTTCAATATTTTATCCCCTTTTCATTTTTCTGATGTGCTGAGGAATATATTCAGGCTTAATCAGACAAATGCAACAACTTCTACTCATGTTCAGTGTATTTCTTATGTCCTTGAAACTAAAGCGTTTACTTTTTATTAAGAGATCAGAGAATGGAGGACAAGTGAATATGCATTGGATTCTGAGGACGATATAGGAGGAAAGGCTCTGCCATCATATGGGTGGATATTGGTCTGGCAGAATTGGAGAATCAATTGATGAGGATTCAGAAGTTAGTGCCATGATGGGGGGATTTAATTTATCTTAGGGACTTTAAGGAGGCACTTTAGTTAACTATCACTCCTCTTCATTTGACACAAACCAGAACAACTGAGAGAGCTACCAAACTGACCCTTCAAAGCTTGGACTCTACAGACAACAGGAGCCATCCTATTCCCATAGCACTGATGAAGTTTAAGATCAATAATCTTATTAAGTTGCCACCATAAGGGAAATGAGAGTAGTGGTTGAACTGGCCTTGAAGTCAGGAAAATATGATTCCCATCTTTGTTGCCTACTAACTGTTTGACCTTGGGCCAGTTATTTAACTTCTCACTTAAATAGTTCAGTTCTCTAGGCTTAGAATAGCTTTTGCAGAGAAAGTTCTCGCTTGCGTTTGTAAAGAAAATTTCTTTATCTGAGACTTCCTTATGCAAGTGAAATCCCGAATCTAGTCCCTATTACTATATGATGAATCCTGGTATATAGTCTCTGAGGAATTTTACAAAGATTAAGTAAGATGTGATTCTTTCCCTGTTGCAGTAACTATGAGGACAAGCATGTGATACCTCATAATCAGCTGCTATATCCCTTGACAGAGGCAGCCTTGGTCTTATCTGGTAGATAATTCTTGTTTTCTTGCAAAGTGAAATTTATAGTGGTCTTAGAAATATTGGACAGATATAACATCTTCAGTAAAAATTTAAGGATATAGATCAAAACTTCAGGATATGGGAAATGATGAATTAATATTCTAATAAATATTGGAGGTTTGGGGCAATTTTCATTTCATTATAATCAACTTTAAATAATAGTCTCTTTGAGTTGAGTCAAAATGAGTGGGGCAAAAATAATCTGTAGCTTATAGTAGAGAAATGAGAATCTGTAGAATTCTTTTTTGATAAAACCATTAGATAGATCCGTATTATCTACAGCTAAATGATTGGACTTTAGAGTGACTTCCATGAGAAACGTTACAGTTTCTAAGCATATTTAAAATTCAGTGGTATTCTGGTATGGAAAAAAATGAATTTTGCCAATGGTCAAATAAAAAGGGAGTGGCACTAAGTCTTCTGAGACTGAAAGAAAAAGCCAAGATGATAGCATGTCAGGGTGAGAAAATGTTACCATGGAAACAAAGTATTGACCAGGGAAAAAGCAGACGTGAAAAAAATGTACTTGAAAGTGAGAAAGGAAGGCTAAATTTTGATGTCTTTCTCAGTTTACATTAACATGACATTTCCTGTCTAAATAGCACTAATTTGGCGTTTCTCACTGTCTTGTACCATTAGATTTTGCTTCATAGTGTCTTAATTAGATTATAAGTTCCTTGAGGGTAATTTGTATTTCAGTATTTCATCCCCTTTTCATTTTTCTGATGTACAGAGGAATATATTCAGGCTTAATCAGACAAATGTGACAACTTCCACTCTTGTTCAACATATTTACTATGTCCTTATAACTAAAACATTTACTTTTTATTAAGAGATCAGAGAATGGAGGACAAGTGAATATGCACTGGATTCTGAGGAGGATATAGGAGGAAAGACTCTACCATCACATGCGTGGATATTGGTCTCCCAGAATTGGGGGATCAATTGGTGAGAATTCAGAAGTTAGAAGTTAGAAGTTCCTTGAGGGAACAGTCCTGTCTTTAATTTTTTCAGTATATACCTCAATATATAAACATTAAATTCTAACATGACTTTCCTGAATACCTCTTAGAGAAAGAGAAATGATTATTTTGAAGAAGAGTTAATTTTTAATTTTCCATTTCTATTGAAAGTGAACTGAGAGTACAAAAGAATTTGCCAAAATTAGACCAAAAAGAAGTTTAAGTTGACCCTTGAATAGCATTATTTTTAGGCATGCTTGCTTCAGACTGTCAGTTAGTTTGAGATTAGAATTTACTGGAGAGTCTTCAATTTTGATCATTGAGACAGCAATAGAATATACTTGGATACATGCCTCTTAAATATTTTCAACCTATCTTGGATAGTTTGGGCCTGTCTAGATTAGATTAATAACAAAAATTATTTGGCATAAAATATCATATACTAGCCATTGTTCCTTGGTATTGAGTAATGATTTCAGATCATAGACATTTTGAGTCTCCATTTTCCATTTCTTGGTTGAATATTAGTTTTTAATTTATGTTATCAGAATCCCTGGCTGAAACTTCAGTATCTCAAACCTGTACATCAAAAATTAAGTGACAATACTTAAAGTTTCCATCCACAAAGCATCTTGGAGATTTCAGCTAATTTATCTTCATACCTACTCTATTTTAAATATTATTAGTCCTACTTTATATACCTGTAGTGTTCTATTATGTATAGCCCTGAAATATTGGGGGTTTTGTCAACAGAGTCTGAGATTTGTCAAGTCTTACCTTACTTGAAAATTCCCAGAGGGAGATTTGATATGAATCATCTGTGCAGAAGATTAGCTATACTGATTAGAGGAGCCTGACTACACTGACCAGGTTGACCAGGTTGGCACATAGATGGTTAAGAGTTTTGATCACAGCAATGCCCTGTAATATTTTTTGTCCTTCATTCTAGAAGAAGATCATGACATCAGGGAGGTGATTCCATGACTTGCAAGAGAGTTATTTGAGTGTGTGTGTGGGGGGTCTGTGCTAAGTCACCAACCTCATTTTCTCCTTCACAGCCATCTGGGTCCAGTGACTTCCCCAGGTCTTCCCCAGGTCACAATTGGACTGAGGAAACATCTGTGCATTCAGTCATTAAGGTTTAGTAAGAAAGAAATGAGGCAAAGAGGATAATAATGACCATTTCCAAAAGAGGAGGAGGAACAATAAGACCCTTGAGCTATCTCAGTGATAAAGGCAGGTGATCAATACCCAGTGATACAGCTTGCAAATATGGCACAGGGGTAAGTGTGTTCAACTGGAATAAGGAAGATCTGAGTTCAAATTTTACTTCTGACTCTTGATAACTGTGTGACTTTCATGATAGATCATTTAACCTCTCCTGGTCTCAATTTTCTCACAGCGTTTTATTTTTTTTTAATTGTACCTAACATATTCAGTACTTTCCATTTTACAGGTGAGGAAACTGAGGCAAACCTAGGTTCGGTGACAGGGTTATACAGCTACTAAGGGTCTGTTCCTGGTATTCCAGATTTGACCAAGAGGTCTATCCCCTATGCCACCTAACTGAAAGTCTGACTTTAGTGGAAGAATCATCAATTAGTTCCACTGACTCCTTTAATCTCTGTAATTTTTGACAATTTGTCTTTCAACAAAGTGGAAGGGGATAACTCCTAAGCTTTTTTTCCCCTTTTATTAAAGATTTCATTAGAATTTTACAATTTTCCCCCCAATCTTACTTCCCTCCCCCCACCCCTGATGGAAAGCAATGTCAGTCTTTACTTTGTTTCAGTGTTGTACATTGATCCAAATTGAGTGTGATGAGAGAGAAATCATATCCTTAAGGAAGAAACATAAAGTATAAGAGATAACAAGATCAGACAATAAGATATCAGGTTTTTTTTCCAAATTAAAGGGAATAGTCCTTGAACTTTGTTCAAACTCCATGGCTCTTTATCTGGATACAGATGTTAAGTCTCCATTGCAGACAGCCCCAAATTGTCCCTGATTGTTGCACTGATGGAATGAGCATGTCCATCAAGGTTGAGGGGCAGCTAGGTGGTATTGGGGCAGCTAGGTGGTGTAGTGGATAAAGCACCGGCCCTGAAGTCAGGAGTACCTGGGTTCAAATCTGGTCTCAGACCCTTAATAATTACCTAGCTGTGTGGCCTTGGGCAAGCCACTTAACCCCATTTGCCTTACAGAAAAAAAAGTTGAACATCACCCCCATGTTGCTGTTAGGGTGTACAGTGTTTTTCTGGTTCTGCTCATCTCACTCAGCATCAGTTCATGCAAATCCCTCCAGGCTTCCCTGAATTCCCATCCCTCCTGGCTTCTAATAGAACAATAGTGTTCCATGACATACATATACCACAGTTTGTTCAGTCATTCCCCTGAAGGACATTTACTTGATTTTCAATTCTTTGTCACCACAAACAGGGCTGCTATGAATATTTTTGTATAAGTGATGCTTTTACCCTTTTTCATCATCTCTTCAAGGTATAGACCCAGTAGTGGTATTGCTGGATTAAAGGGTATGCACATTTTTTGTTGCCCTTTGGGCGTAGTTTCAAATTTCTCTCTAGAAAGGTTGGATGAGTTCACAGCTCCACCAACAATGTAATAGTGTCCCAGATTTCCCACAACCCTTCCAACAATGATCATTGTCCTTTCTGGTCATATTGGCCAATCTGGGAGGTGTGAGGTGGTATCTCAGAGAAGCTTTAATTTGCATTTCTCTAATAATTAATGATTTAGAGCAATTTTTCATATAGCTATGGATTGCTTTGATCTCCTCATCTGCAAATTGCCTTTGCATATCCTTTAACCATTTGTCAATTGAGGAATGACTTTAAAATGTGACTCAGTTCTCTGTATATTTTAGTCCTTTGTCAGAATCACTAGTTGTAAAGATTGTTTCCCAATTTACTACATTTTCTTTGATCTTGATTACAGTGGTTTTATCTGTGCAAAAGCTTTTAAATTTAATGTAATCAAAGTCATCTAGTTTGTTTTCAGTGATGTTCTCCATCTCTTTCTTAGGCATAAACTGCTCCCCTTTCCATAGATCTGACAGGTAAACTAGCCCATGATCTTCTAATTTGCTTATAGTATTGTTTTTTAATGTCTAAATCCTCTAACCATTTGGATCTTATCTTGGTATAGGGTGTGAGGTGTTGGTCTAATCTAAGTTTCTTCCATACTATCTTCCAATTTTCCCAGCAGTTTTTATCAAAGAGAGAGTTTTTATCCCAATAGCTGGACTCTTTGGGTTTATCAAAGAGCAGATTACTATTATCGTTTCCTGCTATTGCACCTACTCTATTCCCCTGGTCCACCACTCTATTTCTTACCTGATACCAGACAGTTTTGATGACTGATGCTTTATAATATAATTTTAGATCAGGTAGGGCTAAACCCCCTTCTTTTGCACTTTCTTTCATTAAGTCCCTGGAAATTCTTGACTTTTTATTTCTCCATATGAATTTACTTACAACTTTTTCTAACTCATTAAAGTGATTTTTTGGAATTTTTATCGGTAGGGCATTAAACAGCTAGTTTAGTTTTGGTATAATTGTCATTTTTATTATATTAGCTCTACCTATCCATGAGCAGTTAGCTTTTTTTTGCAAGTTAATGGGGTTAAGTGACTTGCCCAAGGTCACACAGCTAGGTAATTATTGTCTGAGGCCAGATTTGAACTCAGGTACTCCTGACTCCAGGGCTGCCCCTCCTAAGCTTTTGAAACTCCTCTTAACAACCTAGATACTTTGGACAGAGAATAATTCCCTCTGAGTTAGAATTTTGAAGCAACTGTTTTCCTATGTTGCTTTAAAATTTACATAGAAAAATGTTACTTCACTAGGTCAGATTTTACTCCACCAGCTGATGGTACATTCTCACCTGTAAAATATGAGTCAAAATAGGTTCTACCTTTGTTTCAGTAGCACTCAGTACCTATAGTTCATTAATGTTTGGTTAGTGGGAGATAGGTCCTTGATTATACTCATGAATTATATCATTTATGCTCTCTATGAGGACCAAAAGTGATGCTGTTTAGACCCAAGAAACATATGTCTGTAGGACTGTGTGCTTCCCAAAGTTTATAAAAGAATGGAAAACTCGCTGGGAAAACTAAAGCCCTAAGACTAGGGCTGTTACCAGAAAAGAGGGAAATAATTCCACCATATTTGTATGTGTGTTGTATAATGATTTTCACTTCAGAAATATTTTTTATGCCATCTCCCTCTTTCCTTCTATAGCAAGTAAAACACTCATAACTTAATTCAGATGCAGCTGTAACTAGTTTACATTTCCATGTCTAGAAGTGAAAAATGTATTCCTTGCTCATTGTGCAGTAGCCTACTATGCTAGACCATTTCAGTTAATAAGAGCTAAAAATATGTGAAGGATTATGTTAAAATATACATAGATATGCTACTTTTTAACTCTTTTTCATTCTGTCTTATATTATGAAGCTTTAAGAGCATATTGACTAGGTTGAGATTGGATTTTTTTTGGTCACTTGGCCAACATAAATTTATTTTATGGATTACTGGCTTACACTGTTTTCTATTTTTTTTTGTTAACATATGCAGTCCAAGTTCTCCCTTTCTCACTTTTTTTTAGCAGTACCCAGACATCTCCTGGGGGCCTTTGAGGTGTGAGAATAGAGCTCCTTTCCATCCCCCAACACTCATCTAGAGAAAAGAAATGAATTCTCATTTCCACCCATGCTTAAAATTTTAAAAAGCTTCTCCTGGCAAGGGGACTCCCAACCTCTATTGTAGCTAATTAGACTGAATGAAATGTGTCTTATAATTATAGTCAGTGAATAAAATCTTTTTAAGTTTTTAAAATGTTTTACATTTTCCAATTATATACAATAGTAGTTTCTACCTATCATTTTTTGTGAGGTTTTAAATTTTACATCTTTTTCCCACATTGTCCCTCCCCCACACACACATAGAAAGCAGTCTGATAATCCCCACATTTCATTTCCCCCCATGCCACACATTGATTGAAATTAAATGTAGACAGTAATTTTATTTCTCTGGGAATTACACCATTTGGTACTGGAAACCATCTCAGAATGATCTCCTCAAGCTGAGGGAGATATACAGTGATAAGGGGGGAATAGAATATACCTAACTAGAGTAGACAAAACCGTAAACTTACCTGGAGAGCATTCTGTTATTTGATCTCCAAGGACCATTCTTCTACAATGCTATTTACCTTGAGGGAGATAACATGTTTTTGAGTTTAAGTACCAGGAGGGCAGGGTAACTTGTTTTTGAATTCTAAAGGTGGACTAAATTCTTGGGCACAATGGATAAAGCACTGACCTTAGAGTCTGGAGCATAGGAGTTTGAATCTGACACTTATTAGCTGTGTGACCTTGGGCAAGTCATTTAACCCTGATTATCTCTCATCCAGAACCATCTACTGTCCTCCTGCTTCATACCAGTCCATAGGTCCCAAATGGCTCTAGAGGAGAAAGTGAGGCTGGTGACTTGGCACAGCATCCCCCCCCCGCCAGATATACTCGAATTCAATTCATGTACCTGTCATGGACTTCTTAGAGAATGAAAGACTTGTATGAAAGAATTAACAAAGGGATTAAAGAGGGCAGGACAAGTCTTCCTTTCAAAATCTAAAGAGACCATATTCCATTACTCTCAGTAGTTAAGAAAAACATCCTTTGACTAGAAAAATAGGAAAATAGTTTATAGAAACTTACAGTAATTATTATATTAACATTCCTCCCATTTTGATCAGAGATGACATGATTACATCAGTTGTAGATTAACTAGAAACATGAAGAGCATCTTGGAAGGGAAAAGAGAATCTCTCAGAGACCTAGAGTTCCAGGAAGAATGGTTAGATAACAGACATAAGGTCTATGATAGGGTAGGGGAAAACATTTATAGAGTCAAAGGCAAATTACAAAGATCAAAAGGGGGCAGATCCTTTTGATAGAACCACATGAATTGCAAGAGGGAGAAAATAAATATAAATATAAACTTCTGGTTCATTTCTTCTGGATACTTGTGATGTCTTTTGTATCTCCAGGAGTCTGTCAGTAACCTGACATTTCTAAGTACATTCATGTTCTTTGTATGTATCTTCCTTTATGATAAAAAGAAAAAAAAGTTTCAACACAAATTTCCTTTTGCACATGAATCAAGAAAACTTAGGAAAAAATTAATAAAAATGAAAGGGAGAATATATATTAAAATGGGGTCATCCCTCTTTGTAGATATTTTAGTTGATTTACCACAAAGACTAAAGACATAAGAAAGTATAACTATTCTTTCTTCATTTAGATGTTATTTTCCAGGTAAGACTAGGTAAATGACCAAATGCCTTGAGCAGATTTTAAAATCTGCTAGGTGAGACCATTTCCAAATGGCACATTTGAGAAATGAGTTACGAAATCCCAATCTAAGAACTTGTTGAAAATTTGCTTCCCCAACCTCTCTCAATGAGCCTGTCACCCACAAAAATATTCATGAACCCATAGGGTAGTTGGTCTCATAGTCATTGGTCCTATAAAATTTCATTTATACTTGGATTTCAAGTTCAGAAGGTCTATTTTCAGTCTCATGAGGTCTTTACTAGCAATTTCCTATAATCAGACAGATTTAGCTCTAAATTTTATAATCTAAAGCATCAGAATATGGCACATGGTAACTATAATCTTTCAGTGGCAACAATAATGTATGCCATTGCGTGGCAACAAATTTAGATCAAAGCAGAAACAGTGAAAATATACAAGGTTCCTTTTCCCTAATTTCATTATCAAAGTTGGACAAAGCTATTATTATCACTATCAAGTTAATATTATAGTGAATTAATTTATGGATGAAAATTTTTCAGAGGGACTTTTATCACAAATGTTAAATCATCCTATATAGATGGTTCATTTGGATAGCCCTGACTGATTTGTATATCTTAACTTTAATTTTTACTTTAACATATGAAACAGGCTTGACAATTATTATTACACAATTACTACCCTATTTTGTGGAAGGATTTCACCAGAATTCTATAATACAGAATTTTCCACTACATTCTCCATTTTAAGAGAGGGCAGGGTACTTCACCAAAAGTTCATTGACCTCTTTTCAAGAACTTGAAAACTGAGATGTGGGTAAGGACCTTTATTGCAGAGTGAATAATTTCCTTAACCAAATTATTTTCATCTACCATATACCCCAATAATTCAAATAAACAAATTCAGTTTTCATATTAGACGAACAACCTTAAGTCAAATTATTTAACTCAATTCCTAAATTTAAAAAACTTTCAAGTTAATATAATATGCATTTTTAGTAGTTCACAGAAAAAATTAACCCACATATGGTTTTCTAATTAAAAGTGATGATATAGCTTTAATGTACTTCTGAATAAAAACAAATTTGAATGAATATCATAAAGATAATTCTCTCTCTGTCCTGAGTCAGAAAAAGGTAAAGATGGCATATAAGACCTGACTAGCTTTGCTCAGAGCTAATACTGTGGTAGGCTTATAGGAAAGAAGACCATTATCTCTCCCAGTCTTAAATTTAATATTCTTCAAGCTATATTGGGGGTGGAAGAGAGATAAGGATAGAGAAAGTGGATGAACAAAAAAGAACAAAGGTATCAATAAAAAGAAAAATAAGTCAGAAAAATACAGATCTAAAAAATATTTCTTTTTCAAAAAATTACAAATAGTGTTTTGATGAAGTTTAAATTTTGAGTAGTGAAAGAATTCACAAGAAAAATTCAAGTCTTCGATGCTTTGTTTTAATTGACTGGATAATAAGATATATAAAATGAATTTAGACTTGTCTATATTTAGTGAGATAGCCTCATAAAATTTTTGGTTAGGAGAGTGATATAACCTTATTAGTTACCTAATTATCTAGAGTGACTGTTCCAAAAGGGACATAGAAGTTTTATTTATGCAATTGCAAGGTTATTGATTGGAGACTAATCCTTAGGGGATAAGTAGCTACTGGGGAGATAGGCTGTTGCTTACATAGAAAACAGGGTTTTGTGTACATGCTAAGAGGGATGAGGTGGAGTAGTCAGCAGGCATAGTTTAATGAATTAGATCATGATGCTCAAGGATAGTTAGCTCATTTTGGGTAACAAAGGTTCATTTTGGATCACAAACTACTATGTCAGTATTCTTTGTTGGACTCTAATATCCCTGTCCTTTTAGGATTGTCTAAGTGTCCTATCCAGTTAAAAATACTTGAGTACCCAAGACAGATTTTATCAACCCAAATCTGGTAGAGAGAGAGAGAGGGATGAAGGTAAATTTTTCCCAGGGAGTTTCCAAGGCATATAACACAATAATTTTGAGCAAACACAAAATCAGTATAGAAAGGCACACATTTTAATCATTTGCTCTCTTTGTAGTGTTTCCACAGCATCAATAGGGAAAATATTTGAAAAATTACTATTTTTAAGTTAAAATTCTTGAGTACTATTCAGGTCTTTCCTGCTTAAAGAAAATCCACTGTATGGAAATTAATTATTGAAGTAAGTCCTACTAAGGGTCCTCTTAATAGATTCTGAAGGAAAATTAGACTTACCTTCAAAATTAAAAAAAAAAACCTTAGAAAGGTCACTAAACATTAAAAGTCCAGATATTCCTTATTCAATAAACAACTGATAACATGAAAAACTCAAGCTCTCATTACCCCTGAGAACACGTTTATGCAGTAGATACTGCATAATAGAATCATTGTCTTGTAGTTGAAGCTCAGTAGAGGTGAGGAGACTTTCTCCAGGATCATAGGCCAAGTGACTATGGAATTAAGATTCCCACCTTCATTTTCATTTTCATTTCCAATTCAAACACTTCCCCCAGTATAACACACTGGATAACTTTTTTACAAACTGTTGAGATAAACCTTAGAGAGAACAAATAAAAGTGTTTCTAGATAAATGTTTGTTTATAATTGGGGGGGAGCACTTAAAAAGGGGAAGCATTAGGTAGGGTCTTCCCCTATGCATCAAATCTTATTGAAGAAATGCTATTTTCAATATGGTATTTGTATTATGGAGCTTATTTTGAATATTATTATCATCATTATCATTACTGTCTTTTTTTATCTTATTCAGTGGAGTTCATTGAAGATCAAATGAGATATTTCTAATGTGCTTAGTAAAGGGCCTGGCTCATGGCTCATCACCATCATCACTTATTGTTATTGAAGGGGCAGTTGCCATTCTTAATAGCATTCTTTCATATTTAATATTTTGAAGACTATTCCCAGGTGGATAAAATATCTGCCTATAAAATTGAATAAGCAAGTTTTAGGGTATTTATCTTCTAGAGTTTCACTGAGTGCATCGTCAGTAAAACTCAAAAATAGGTGTCAAGGATGATATAAGTGTTCTTTTCTATTTGCAGGGTTTTTTCCCCTCCTTTGTTCACAAAATTTTAGAAGTTTTTATTTCCTTTAGGTTGGAAATAATGATTATTTGGTATGGTGACGTTTGATCAAAATATTAAAATGTAGGAATATCAAAATATTCTTTTCTATGTTATCAATTGCTTATCACACAAATGATACTTTAGTAATTAAACTAGACCTTTGGAAAGGGCAGCTAATTGACACTGTAGATAGAACACTGAGTGTGGATTCCGGAAGATCTGAGTTCAATTCTGTCCTCAGATACTAAGTGTATGACCCTGGACAAGTCACTTAACCTGGTTGGCCTCAGTTTGTTCATGTGTAAAATGAGCTGGAGAGGAAAATGGCAAACCATTCCATACCTTTGCTAAGAGAATTCTCAGATAGGCACAAAGAATTTGACATGACTGAAATGCCTGAACAACAAACAATATCCTTTGGAAGATATTTATTTTGATTTTTTTAAAAAAAACTTTTATTTAAGGCAGTGGGGTTAAGTGACTTAACCAAGGTCACACAGCTAGGCAATTATTAAGTGTCTGGGGCAGAATTTGAACTCAGGTCCTCCTGACTCCAGGACCAATCCCCTATCCACTATGCAGCCAACTGCCCCAGATGTTTATTTTGAGGGCAAGTTCAATATTTCCCCCAGAATCTAGTAAGAGGATGCTTAGAATTATTTAGATCAAGCATTAGATTTCTACACAGTGGATTTCCTTTAAGCAGATATGCCTGTATAATTCTCAAGTTTATAAATAAACATTTCTTCCAATATCCTGAAATAGCATATAAATGTGTGTGTGTGTGTGTGTGTGTGTGTGTGTGTGTGTGTGTGTGTGTGCATTCATCTTTGGGGAAAAACCCTTTTATATCTATATTGTCAACCCATCTTATTTTCCTTTTATTGATATTTACATTATCCTTTTCTCATTAAGAATGTGTATATAGTATATAAATTATAAATACTATAACATATATAGGAATATCAGAACTTTTCCACTTACTTTTTCTAATAACATTGTTGTATCCATGCATTTGTTCATAACAGTCCAATCTGTAAAAGTACCTTGACTTAAGAAGACTTCTCAAGATTATTTTTAAATTTGAATTGTAATATGGAATTTTTCTTCTTCTTCTAAGTCCTAAATTGTATCCACCAACTCATGTCTCAAAAGGTATTAAAGTATTGTGGTCAACAGCTATGTGTTGCATGATTTCCACCATTTTATTGCATATTACTTTGATCATCAAACCCACGCTCAGAAGGATCAGTCCCAGAAGTATTACTTTTCATTAATTTTTGATGGTGATACTTTAGTCCTTAATTGCCATCATAACCTATACTCTGTGAAAAAATAAATGAGCAAACTAAAACATTTATGTCTCAGCTCCATGTTTGATTCTTCTTTATCATCATAGATTTGGCAGAATTCTTACAAATGTCTCCCATGAGGAATCTTGATTCCAGTCTTGAATTTTAGTTATTCTTCAGGCTGCATAAAAAGAGAAATCACTTTTGGTCATATTTGACAAATCTGATGGCATGTTCCTTAAATTAACCTGTACTATTGTTTGGCAAAGTGATAACTGCTCATTCTAAAAGCATCTCTGTAGATTCTTAACTTGCTAGCCATGTGCTTTGAGAGTGTATTAATTCATTTCTTCTTTTGTCATAGGGAAGTATTTATCTTTCATTAGCTTCTTTTTTTTTTGCAAGGCAAATGGAGTCAAGTGGTTTGCCCAAGGCCACACAAGCTAAGTAATTATTACATGTCTGAGACCAGACTTTAACCCAGGTACTCCTGACTCCAAGGCTGGTGCTTTATCCACTACGCCACCTAGTCGCCCTTTCATTAGCTTCTTTAGAGTTACCTGTGTTTCAATAACATTATACAGTTTTTTTAAGTAAAGCTACTTCCAAAATAAGTAATGGTCTTTTACACCCTTGAGGTGTACATTAAGATTGGTTTTGCAGAGGTATCAGTTGCTTTAAAGATATTCTTCACACTAAACTTGGATTTTCAAGTGTCATTAAATCTTACCACAAATTCAGCCAAGGCTTTCTCCTTGATTGCCTTGTGTGTGATCTTTCTTGCTTGTTGGAGAACAAAGTATGTTTAAATGAATCTGGAGATTCAAATTTAAAGCTTTTAGTTTCTATCTTTCTTCAGAGTACATTAAGAATTTTACGTTTATTGAGACAAAATGAAATGACATTTTCCTATCAATGGAAAAAGGTTTTTGCAAGATGAAGAAATTATTTTACATGGTTTCCCATGCCCTCCCCCATACATAAAGTGATTAATTGTTTTTTATTCAAAACCCTCTTTGACTTAACAGTCCATATTTAGTTCTATTTAAGAAAGATAATAGCAGAATTAAGGCTAGGTTGAATGTTTAAGGTCTTAAAATGTTTCCCTGAGATAATTTATATTTTATAGCATTTAGCATTATTGTGTTAGTGTCTTATAAAATATTCTATCATTTTCATAATTCTCGGGTCTTTTATGTTTAATTTTAGTGTGTAAACAGAGTTCATAACTGAGTCAAAGGCTTTGTGATAATCAATAAAGACACTGTCATGGGAAGGCAGCTAGGTGACACAACGGGATAGAGGGTTGGATCCTCAGTTTTTAAATATGACCTCAGACACTTATTAGCTGTGTGACTTTGGGAAGTCATTTAATTTCTGTTTGCCTTAATCCATTGGAGAAGAAAATGACAAATAACACCAAAAGTTTTGCCAAGAAAACCTCGAGGACATTATTGGCATGATATGGTCCTTGGGGTCACAAAGAGTCTGACACAATTGAACAATAATGATAATAGTGGTTATGGCACTTTCTGACAATTTTTTCACTAATTCTTAAATTGATAAGTTCTGTAGATTCTTGATATTTGTGTTCCTCAGACAAGAAACAGTTTGTTTATTAGTATTTATAGAATTTTTTGTGTTGCAAGCTATAAATACTCTATGTAATAATGTATTTGTTGTTATCAATCTTTTAATTTAATCGATCTTTTAATTTAAATAATTCAGTTTTATTATATGTATTATTTATTATTATTCAAAACTGGATAGAGTTCCACTTCTGTAATTTAATTTAGTGGAAAAATAGAAATGTAGTATATTCAAACAGCAAATATTAGTAAATGCCTGCTACAGGCCAGATATTCTTCTATGTAGGGTTACAGATACAAATATTAAATAATACCTACTCACAAAGAGATGACACAAACCCATTTTAGTCAACTTTTCAGGAATACTTCTCTTCTATGAATTGAGTTATACATTTTTAAAACTACTCTGTGTCCATGCCCATAGTAATGTGCATAGGTTATGTATAAATGGGCGACATTAAAAAGAAGAAAATGTCCACTCACCTAAAATCATCAGTCACCAGTATTCCATAAAATCATGATGACCAACTCAAAAATGTGGAGTACAAAAAACCAAGCAGAGAACACAGCTATGTTAAAATATCTCGTCTCATTATCTAATATTCAGTAGTAAAGTAAGCCTGGCATGAATGAGTAAAAACATAGGCTTGAAAACCCATTATTTATACTAATCTCCAACTGATTATCCTTTGAAATTTCCATAAGCAAAGACTAATAGGTGAAATTTATCATTTGCCTAAAAACCTTTTTTGACCAGCTTGGAAGTAAAGTTGGAATTCATAATTATATAGTTTTTATCTGATTAAAATTACTAGATAAACATTGATTATAGGTACAAATAGTTGGGAAATAGTTCCCTCCCTTCTTTCACGCTTTTCTCTTCCTTGTCAAAAAAATCAGATAATTCCTCTGTCTCAATTTCAGTATCCCTTATTATATACATTTTTTATAGAGTATTTCAAGATCATTTTATTCTTTCATCAGTTCCTTAGACAATGCAGATAAATCAATTATTTACAGTTTATTAAAAGGTCGTTGCATGCCATATTTTAAAAGAAATAAATTTCAAAATGTTTATCCAGTATTTTATAACCTGTTGCAGTGTATGCTAGCAAATTCCCAAGTTTGGTTGGTTTTGGTTTTTGCTTTTTTAGTTTTTGGCAAATCATGACAAACAAAAGAAGTAACAGAAGACTAGAGATAGGCAAATATTCTGATTTTCAAAATGGAGGAAAGTGAAGATTCCAGAAATCATGGACTGATAAATTTGATAGTTATTCCTTTCACAATATCATAATCCATTCTTGATGAGTGAAATGAAAAGCAGCATCTTATTGAATGCAGCTAAGTTGGCAGAGTTCACGTTTATTTAATGAATGAAGAAAGAATGAACCTCAGTTTCTTTATTTTTACTTCAGGATTATAACCTCATTTTCTTCCCAAAGTTTTCCCCTTTAAGTGTAACTTATTGTTACTTCTTCAACAATCAATCATTAAGTATTTTTGAATATCTGCTATGAGTTTTGGGAGAAATATAAAAATGTCCATGGTCCTTATCTAAATGTACACTCTAGGTTGGCTCTCAAATATAATATAGATTTGGGAACCATAGTATAATTTCTATTGTATAAAAAAGGTCTTAGAGATTCTGGGGAGAGAAAAGCTCAAGTGATAAGGGGAATTGTATTTTTTTTATTTTTAGTTTTTTTAGTTTTTGCAAGGCAAATGGGGTTAAGTAGCTTGCCCAAGGCCACACAGCTAGGTAATTAGTAAGTGTCTGAGACCGGATTTGAACCCAGGTACTCCTGACTCTAAGGCCGGTGCTTTATCAATTATGCCACCTAGCCGCCCCAATAAGAGGAATTTTAAAGAAGATTGGATCTTACAAATAAATCTAATTTAGGGAAATGGAATAAAGGTTAAGGGGCATATAATGAGTTGAGTTGCATTTTAAGGTAAAGGAATAGAGGCAGTGAAGAGTGTGGTGTATTTTTGAAACAGTGAAGACCAGCCAGACCAGAATGAATGGTTGAAGATAAGTAGAAGCTTAGATTGGAGTTCTTGAAAGACAGCTGGTATGTGTAATGTATGATGCACTAGGAAATGGGGAGAATAGTAAATTTTTGATAGGATATGAATTTTGATAGGATGAAAGAAGTACTTACAAAAACAAACCTGGTTAACATATACAGAATAGATTAGTGTAAAGGAGAGAACTATTTGAATGTGAAAGGCTAGCTAGATGTGGTGAGAGCTTAGATTAGTGTTCAGTGGAATGGACATTGGGATACCTTTAGAAGATATTTCAGAGGAAGAAAAATCAATAGATCTTGCATGAATGAGTCAAAGATGACTCCAGAGATGCAAGTGGTTTGTACAATATCATTGTTTTTCATAAATATGAGGAAATTGGAATTAATTAATCATTCCACCAGTGAAACTAATGATGAATTTCGCTTTGGACTTGTTGAGTTTGAAATGATAGCAATTTGAAAACATCATTTAAGAAGTTAATACCTAATGTTTGCTCTTGAAAATATAGTTCTATATCTATATCCTCATTTTGTATTGTTTTCATTTTTTGATTGTATATCCAGAAGCTTAAAAAAGTAACATTGCCAAATCTATATGTATATATATATCAGTCATCAAAAATTTATTAAGTATATTTTAGTTTGTAGAAGGCAATGTACTAAGTATCAAAGATAGAAGTAAAGGCATCAAAGATTTATTAAGTACATATTAGCATATGCAAGGCAGTGTACTAAATACCAAAAATATGAGTAAAGGCAATAAACAGCCTCTGCCTTCAAGGAGCCTGCAATCCTAATAAAGGAGATAATATGTAGTTATAGACTTGCAAAAGAAATTAAGAGTAGATGGAAGGAAATCTGAAAGGAGAGCATTAGCAATTAGTGAAGAACTGAAAATACTCCTTTGGAAGGTAGTTTTTGAGTTGAGTCTTGGAAAAAGTTAAGAGAGGTTGGCGGGGGTAGATCTACTTAGCTATGGGTGACAGACAATACAAAGGTACAGGAGAGATGGACTATGGTGTTTGAGAAAATGAAAGAAAGAAAATGAAATTGGCTCATAAACTTTTTCAGTTAGTGAAGTCTGAGATGACTGAAAGTGAAGGGAGAGACCAGGTTAGAAGAGTCTTAAAAATCAAATAGAGGGGCAGCTAGGTGGCATAGTGGATAAAGCACCAGCCTTGGAGTCAGGAGTACCTGGTTTCAAATCCGGTCTCGGACACCTAATAATTACCTAGCTGTGTGGCCTTGGGCAAGCCACTTAACCCCATTTGCCTTGCAAAAGCCTAAAAAAAAAATCAAATAGAGGATTTTATATTTGATTGATGAAGATAAAGCCACTAGAAGAAGGGAATAGCATGGTCCTATGTACACTTCAGAAAAATCATCTTCATAACTGAAGAGGACCTGATCAGCAGAGATTCTTAATTTCCTGTAACTCTTTATAGAATAGGAGCAAAAAAGGTAAATATTGGAAATAATCTAATGTTCAAGTTTACCAAGGTATGATTGACAAGGGGACAAGAGATTTTAGGGTAGAGGATAGATACAGGGTTTGCCAGAGATTCAGAATCACTGGTATGAAGTGAGTACAAGGGAATGGTGTTATGATTAGCAAATCTTTGGAATAAAGAGCCCAGAGGGAGTACCAGAGGTCAGAGGGGTGGTGTATGCTCTGAACTTACACCATAAAGAAATAGATAGAGATATGGGAGACAGGTAAGGAGGCATAAGTGACAGGTTTAATATCTGGAGAAGGGGGAGGATATGGATGGGGTCATATGGAGAGCAAAACCTAGTTTAGGGGAAATTTCTGAGGCTCCATCAAATTGGTAGATAGTTTCTGGTAGTTCAGTGTCCATGTGAATATGGAGCTTGAGATACTAAGTATGGTTAGATAATGAGAAATATTCTCCTTGATTAAATGTAATGGTTAGTTGAGACTTAACTTATCAAGTGAAGATGATCTAGATAGTTACTTTGCTTCCAAAATTCACTTTAAGATGGTCATAATTGCTTTTCTTGTTCTTTGAATTATGAATTATATGGAAAATAGCACTTTACCAAGCTGAGATGGCTGATCTGTTAGTCAGATAATTAACAAAAGTGTCAAATACTTTTTTGTAAGAGCCATTATAAAAATAAAAACTGTCTCTGTTGATTATAGCTAAATAAAGTAAATTTAGAAAAAACACTTAATATCTCTATGCAGAATGGCATGCAGTTAGAAATAAAGTCTCAGAAGCCCATAATAAATAACAAGATTTTAAAAAAAGAACAAAACTTTAAAATTGAATAGATAAATTTTTAAAGCTAAAGGTAAAAAAAATGGAAACCTAGAAATAACTATTAAAAGTAATCAAATGTTAAGTAACATAGATGATGATTTTTAAAGTATTCTTGAACCCCATCTAAAAGAGAAACTTAAAATTCTTAACATAGGATCTGTAAACTCTGATGGGAATTACAGCTTTCTTTTTAGTGACTTCTTACTTAAACTTAGCATTTCCTTGAATTATGAACATAAATGACAAGCATTATTCACAGAAGTTATCCAAAGACTGTCAGACTGCCAAAGAGTCTGTGACACACACACAAAAGGTTAAGAACTCCTACCTTAGATCAAAACTATTGTTTCTATTTTTAAAAAAGTACACAGAAAGCTTTAGAAATTTCTTGAAAATGACAGGTAAAAATATTGAGTTTAACTCTTAGGTAGTAAATATACATACAAGTTTTCATTTTGACTGAGGATTTCTTTTGTCTGAACGTCTTGGAAATGAAATGAGGCAGGAGGGGGGCACCGATTTTAGGATTGAGTATACAACTTCTTACAAAGGAAGCTGCTCCAGATTTATGCCAGTGAGTGATTTACTATGGTTAAACATAAGGGTTGTGGTTTCCTAGTTTCTGGTTAACCAACCTATAACTGTAATTATAAATATTTGGGGTTGTAGGTATACTTTTACATAAATGACAAGTGTCAATTATTTTGTCATAGTCAGATCTAAAGGAAAAGAACGTTCTTAAAAACTCAGGCCAGTTCTCTTGTATCGAAGATATTAGTTGTCTTTGAGGATAATCACAAATTTGCCTGTAATTGAAAATGTCTGTGCTTTGGTTAGGCAGTCATACAGATCCTGTGAATCATGGTTTGTGAACTTAATGGATTGAATAAAAACTAAAGTTTTGGGTTGTTTTTTAAAAATTCTTCCTTGGTATTTTCAAAGATATATAAAATTCAGTGAGTGATTTTATTTGTTCATCATTATTTTATTTTGATTTTTTGAAAAAATTGTCTTATGTTGTGTTTTTTTAATATCATAGCTACATCTCAATATTCTGTTCCCTACCTTTGAACTCTTGTAAAAAAGAAAAATAGTTAAACCATTTGACTAATCACTGAAATCTGACATTTTGCACCCATACTTCTTATTCCTATATCTGGATGAGTATATGTATTTATTATTATTATTATTATTATTATTATTAATTATTATTAAGTTCATCTGACCTTCAGTATTGTTCAATTATGTTATAATCATTTTATATCCACTGGTCATGCATTCTTTGCTTTGTATTACTTCATAAAGTTTTCTCTGAATTCTTCATAGATATCTTTTATTATAGTCTAATAATATTCCCTTTTATTTTATACTAATTCAATTAGTGGTAACAAAAGAAACCCTAGGGAAATAGTGATTCAAAACTAAAAGCCCTCATCTAATCCAATCCTCCCATTTTATATATGATCAAAGTGAAGCCTAGAGGAGTCAAATGACTTGTCTAGGATCACAGAGTTGTGAATGAATTTTATGTTATTCTAAGAACACTTCTCTAGATATTTTATGTATGAGACATTTATTTTTGATGTTCATCTCCTATAGATACATATTTTGTTCAGTGATAGGAACTTTGAATCAGAAGATATGAGTTCACTAGGGACTTTCCTGGCATAATATTCTAAGTTGTTTTCTAGAAAGATTTGCCCAATCCACAGATCTTTTATCAGTATTATGTAAAACTCAGCTCTTTCAACATCTTTGTTTCCATTTCTTGTCATCTTTCCCTAAATTCATGTGGATGAAATATCTCCTGAGTGCCACAAGGTTAAAAGATTAGAGATTCATTTCGTAAATTTTTGTGGCTTTTCCTTTATAGTACTAGGAGCCTGTTGTTCACACCATCATTGTCTCAGCCTGCCATAGTTTGCATTGCTACTCATAGACAAGATTAGGAGAAGTGAGTGGTCCTGCTTTTAAAATTAATGTAAATTTATCCATAGGAGAAGTGAACAGAGATATTCTCTGAGATTGAATTACATAGTAGTTCTTTTTAACCACTGGCAAAGAAATGTAGTCTTGATTTACAAAGGGGAGGGAAAGTTAAAGGGTTCCCCTCCAATATAGTAAGTCATAAAACTTATTTATCATTTTAACATGTAGAGGAGCCTATCTTAGCAAGTAACCATTGCAACCTTTTAAAATAAACTAGTGAAGACTATATAGATGGTTTCTATGAGGGACTTAAAAGGAGCAAGTAAAGAACTTGGATCCTTTCATTTAATAGCACCTATTTTTAGCCATTTATAACATTCTAAATACAGTTATCGCTTCTACATCGCATGGGTAAGGGGAGTAGAGCCCCTGTGATCTGGAAATCCATATAAATTGTTTGACCCCTCCCTTTATAACAGAGAATTCTAGCTATTTTTTCTCTTTTCTTTTTCTGTTATTGGATGCTTATAGTACCTTATAGTAAAATTTGAATTAATTATGTGGTCAATGCTCTGTATCATCTGCTGTCCATTGCATGTCATCTGTGGCTTCTGCAAAATTCCCCTGAGAAATCCCATTTAATTTCTTAGGCCAACCTATGATATATCAGAATCATGATGAGAAAAGTCACAATGGGAAAGGGATATCTTTAATGTGGAAAGAAAACCCAAGAAGATAGGGAAACAGAACCAAATAAACACAACACTAACCTAACCTTTCAGAGAATCTGCATCTGTGACTTTTTTTGTTTTTTGATTTTTATTGAGCATGGCTCTGCTTCATAGAAGCTGGGGGGTTCAGATTCTATCTCTGATACATACTTGCTGACTTACTGTAAACAAGCCTCTTCATCTCATAATGCTTCCAGGAAACTCTCTAAGAATCTTAAATTATGAAGAAGTTGCCAACCTACATCAAAAATATTTTATAAAATAGAATTATGAAGATGCTGAATAAAAATGGCTCTGGTGGCTCTTCTTTTGGAGTCCATCCATCATTAACTGAATGCTGATGTAAAGGTTAAATATCATTTTAGTTTGACCTGTGTCATCTGGACCTCTTTTTTCCAACAACTGGCCTAAGAGAGTCATTACCACAATTTTGACTCTAGACTTCCCTTTGGCAAAGACTATAGACAATATCAATTATATATATATATATATTATTCTTTGGGAGGCACTAACTTACATTTGGGAGAAGGCTGGCCTTAGGAACAGGTAACCTCATATTTTGCCTCTGACACTTAATGGTTTTGTGACCCTATTCAAGTAATAATAGCATCTTTTAGGGTTTGTTAAGCATTTTACCTGTGTCTGTGTTATCCTGTTTGATCCTTACAACAACTCTGTAAAGTAAGAGATATTATAATCCCTGCTGTACAGATGAGGAATCTGAGGCTGAGAGAGATTACCTGATTTGCCTTGAATCCCCAAACTACTACTAAGTAGTTGAGACAGGATTTGAACTCAGTTCTTTCTTTGTTTAGTTCTCCATTATATTCCCTACCTAGCGACCCCACTTAGCCTTTATGAGTCCCCACCTCATAGTCTAAGACTAGTAATCTAGCTTTTGCAATCTCTAGCAGGGAAAGACATTTCCACAGAGACTATCCCATAGTCACAAATTCACTGGCCCAATTGAAAAATACAACCCCCAGATTCTTCACAGTAGTGTTGTGCGGACTGTGTGAGCCAAAGTATATGAAACCCTTTGCAAAGTTTTTTTCCCTAAAATTTCATTTATTTAGTTCTCTTTTATTTCTAGTTAGAGTTATATATTCTGACTATTTTCAATAATTTAGCTACTTCATCATAGGTAATATAATGATACTAATTTCATGAAGTAGATCAAGACTGTATTGCTTTGGATTTCTATCCAATGTTATCTAATTTTTCCTTTCTAAATTTCTTTTTATGGACAGAAATGTTTATTTAAGTATTGCTGTAATATATATTTAAATATATGTGCATATACATAGTATTATATATGTATATTTTTACATGTATGTGTATATACAGGTATATATATGTGTATATATATATATATATATGTATATATAACTTAAGTTGTATAGCAGAAACTAAGGGAAATAATAAAGCAGTTTTTTTTCCCAAAATGGCCACCCTGTAACAAGAGAAAAGTTTTTTATAATGATTTGAGATTTTTTTTAAAAAATCCCAAAATTATTAATTTCAAAGTAAAAGGCAAGAATGTTTTTTTTTTAATTGTTATTTTGACTCTCCAGTGCTAAAGTCCTTTATTGTTGAAGTTGACACAGTAGTGATTTGGGCCACTGTTTCATAGTAGCAAGTGCTGCCTTTTACAATAGCAAACTTCCAACCTCCAGACTTTAGCATCGAAGAAGAGACAGATGGAGAATGCCATGTTAATCTTTATTGCTTTGCTGCACTAAAGAAGTTTTCAACCGAGCCAGGGAAGGGAAAACCCATTAGTCAATGACTGCTGTTACCCATTAGATTTGCGTTCCCCATTTTGGGGGATGTTTTAGAATGAGGGACCATATATCATTTATAATCATCAGCTTGGGGTGAGTTATCCTATAATTTGTACTAATATCCCCCCCCAAAAAAAACCCTTAATAGCAGGTTAATGTGAAGGTAATGTTTAGAGCTTAAGGACAGGGTGGCCTGAAGATATTTCCATGGCAACAGAAGGGCCCCTACAGATGTCTCTCTTCTAAAGTTGATGCTGTTTATTAAAGGCTGCCTGTTCTACAATCTGTAATTATCATTAGGTAGGGAAAGGTTGTGAACGTGGGTGGACTGCTTGGCTGATGTTTTCTGACCGATTTTGTTTAGCACAGCTTTGAAAGGCAATTTCAAAGGAATATTAAGAAGTTGAGATCATTGTGCTGCTCATCTCCATAGGTGAATCCACAGCTAATTATAGGATGTTTGCTGAATAAGATTGTAGTATCTGAACAAACAACAACAAAAACAAGGTAAAGGGAAAATTGTCCATTTTCCACAGGTTGGGGAGCATCTGCAGGTGTATGTGTTAGAGAAGCCTTTTTTTTAAAATGTTGGCGGGAAAGGAAGTTTTTATTGTGTAATTTTTGGATTCCATCATCACTTTTTACAAATGGAACTCAGAACTTGGCCTCTGGCAGCAGATTTAGAACAGATGTGCCAACAAAAATCTCACCATTTAGATTATGTGTCTATATGTGCATACTCTTAAGCAACTTATTTATTGAACTGAAACTTTTGAGGTCAAGGAAAGAAGAAATTTAGCAGTTATTTTGCAACATTAGTGAATTATGTCCTCAAGAATTTTCATTATATGCACTATCCCCCCCCAACTGGCATTTTAAATTGTAGTGTAGTAAAAACATATGACTAACATTAATGCTTCATTTTCCTTATAAGTTAGAAACTTTAGTGGTTTCAGAACTGAGAGTCTACTTTGGAAAATTGGTAAGACTTGAGGGAAAATGTGGCAAGCTACTGGAAATTACTCTTTAATGATATTTTACTTGGGTAATAATATAATCATACAAGACCTTATTTGGAAACTGTGTGATCTGCCCTTTCAAGCTTTGGAGTACATAATGAAATTCTGCTCAAGCATTGAAATTTTGGTACCTGATTTTATTGCAAAATGTCTAGCTAAAGGGTGGATGGGTTATGATGTGTTGTTATTCAGGTTTTATAGACACCTGCCTATGTAGTAATGATGACCCAGCACATTGATCCTTTCTGTAAGGGGTTTTGGGGGGGGGAGTTTAAACATATTGCTGGTAATAGAATGAAAAAAAATCACAGATAATTTTACAGTATGAGCATCATTGATGTAGCTTGTTAATTCTCCATTTAATCTTTTGTAGCTTAATTATGATGCCTGTACTTTCTCATCTTCTTTTCTGAGGTCCTATTTAGACAGGTTCACTGTCAGATGTCTAATTCCTAAGCACAATTATGCCATTTTTCTGTGATTTGATGATAGTTGTTTGTTGTAATTTTGCTTGAAAAAATATATCTGCATGACTGACTGCTCTTTCCAAAATGTGCATCTATAAAGACTATACTTAGCTACTCTTTGAGGAGATTGATGCTCCTTGAGACTCCAACCCTACCTACAAAATGCCTGAAACTTCTACTCTGAAAGATTCACCCCATTTCTGAGTTCTGTAAGCCAGACTGGTTTTTCTGCAGCAGACATCTCTCAATAGCCCACAACTTTGCTGTTTTATTTGAAGCTGTTCTGTCTCATACCCAGAAAGTGTTTCTAATTCCCTTCCTGTTGGCTTGTACCCTTTGATTAGTTCACTATGGAGCAACTGTCGGAGTATACTTTTTTGGCATGTTTTGTGAATTTATTCTCAGCATCCTTATTCCTCCATCCATTCTTAACACCTGTTCAGCCCAGCTAACCTGCGATGCTAGTGAGCCTCATATCAATGTTAGTAGACTAGCTAAAATCACAGGAACTAATTTTGAGTGACTTATAATGCTCTCTAGTCTGTCTAGGGCTTTTAAAGGATTATGGGCGAAAGACCCTCAAATTACTGTGTGTGTGTGTGTGTGTGTGTGTGTGTGTGTGTGTGTGATTATTAATGAAATGAAGAATGCACCTTATATTTGTGTAGCATGGTATACTATTATATCATTTTTTTTGCAAGGCAAATGGGGTTAAGTGGCTTGCCCAAGGCCTCACAGCTAGGTAATTATTAAGTGTCTGAGACCGGATTTGAACCCAGGTACTCCTGACTCCCAAGGCCGGTGCTTTATCCACTACGCCACCTAGCCGCCCCTATTAAATTATTTCTTCTAATTCACCAATAAATCTGTGAATCAGATTGGGCAAACATAAGTAGCTCCATTTTATCTGTGAGCGTTAAAGGCTTGTTCAAGAGCACACAACTGGAACAGAGACTAGAAACTTGGCTGTTAGAAAAGCCTGGCTCCTATAACCATGCTACCTCATTCCTGTGCCATATTGATATTTCAGAACCTTATTCAGTTTTTACTAGGTGTTCCCCTTAACTAAATGACTCTCCCTCCTTATCTTTGCCTGGCTTCTTTTAAGAAGCAGTTATATACATATATATATATATATATATATATATATATATATATATATATATACATATATACATATATATATGTATATATATATACATGTATACATGTATACATATATATATATATATATATATATATATATATATATATATTGCACAAAGTATTTTTATGTTTTCCCTCATTTGACTGTGAGTTCCTTGAGGAGCTGCCTTTCTTTATATTGCCAGTGTTATTAGCATAGCACATAATGGGTTCCAATAAATATTTACTAATTGAATTCTGTAGAATTTTGACTTGTAAGCATGCTTGAAACCATGACATTATTGCATTTTTTTTCTGCTAGCCTTCAAAAAGATTGGCAACCACCTGGATTTATTTTTTTATACTCCTTCCTCTTCCTCCTGCTTCTACCCACATCAATTCATGATCTTTAAAAAACAGAATTTAGTAACAACTTTTAGCTCTGAACATTGCTGAATAGTTTTGTTTGCAATAACAAACCTGTTATGTAAATATCTTCTCTGAGTTAATGACAATTTTTTATAAAATTAGTTTGGGAAAGATTAGGAAACTTATTTTATTTCCTCCAATCAACTACAACTGTATAATGATATTGTGGTAATTTAGCAGGAGAATGTTTGAACCAGAGACTTTCAGATATTCCTGAGTTTCTTTGTAAAACAAACTAACAGATGCAAATGTCTTTGGTGCTGTTTAAAGTGAAAAGAAGTAAATATCTATAATGATTGACTTTCAGAATCAATACTCTATACAGACATTGGGTGGGGGATTTGGGGTGAACATATTTGTTTGTTGTGACCCTGTACTTGTAACCATTCATGCTTTCCATTGACTTCAGAAAGCCAGAATCCTATATCTATCACATAGATAAATCAATGAGACAATGATACAAATCATGCATAAAGTATAATAAAATATAATACTATATATGCATACCATATAAATACTTTTGATGTTATCATGTCTCCTCTTTTTCTTGCAATACTTTCTATTTTACCTAAGTTTTTAATTATTAATTATTCTTTGCCACATGACTATAAGATAGATAAGAAGTACAATTCTGTCTTCTTTTTCTTTTTTTTGTATAACAAATAAATTATAATTTAACAGGGCTATTAGAATTTAGAATTTCTGTATCTAGTCTTCATATGTATCTATCTTCAGAATTAAGTACATCTTTTTGGACTTGACTGTGTGAATGGAAACTGCTTCATTTGGAATTTATTCATGTATCCCCAAACCCCTAACATATTGAATCAATTTCTAATAAAATGTATACAGTGTTTTTAAGTAAACTTTGAACAAATTAATTTTGTTCAAAGAGAGCTCATCTAATTATGAGCTAATTCTTTGATATTTTATTTATTTTCATGCTACAGTATGTTTTTTGTTTCATAATAATAATTTACACTTCATGGCTTATTAAGATGATATGCTTTCCTCGTAACATTCAGGTAGTATAAGTTATTCTCATATTATGGGTGAAGAAACTGAGGTTCCAAGATTTTAAGTGGTCTGCCTACATCGCACAGTAAATGTCTGAGATGAAATTAAGTTCCAAATCTCTCAATTCCAATTCCACTCTGGCTACCTGTGATGATGCTATAGGTCAACTCTGTTAAAATTTTTGAATGTTCAGATAGAAGAAATATCCACAGTTCTAGAAGTTACGTATATGGAATTTGATAGAACATGAAAACTCCCTCTATTTGGAAAGGAGGAGCACAGTGAAGAGAGAATAGTTGCCTAATAGAGGACAAAAAATTCCACCGTGGGAAGAACAGTGCTAGAAGTAATACAATGAAAATTCTAATGAAAGATCAAGTGAGATTCTTTTTGTAAAGAATTAGACAAACTTTAAAGTTTTATATGAATGACAGCTATTATTATCATTCTATATAGCTGTATTTACTGTTATACTTATTTTTATTATTATTATCATCAATCTTGACCTGTATTTTCATCAGAATAGGCAACTTGCAACTTGAAAACTACCCACAGTGTTGTAACTTGCTATCTCTGATTTATGATCTTAAGAGAACTACCTAAGTCAGTGAGATATTAAACTATTTGCTTTCCATTACAGGCAGTATTCATCAGGTGTACTTGAACTCATTACCAATGCTAGCCCTGTAATCCACTATGCAGTCTTGTTTGTCATCTCGGCAGCAGCAACATCACTACCACCTTTAGGTTATTTACTTATCTATTCATTCATTCATTCATACATATATAGATATATAGATATATAGATATATAGATATAGATATAGATAGATATATAGATATATATGGTGTTTTTTTGGCAAGGCAATGGGGTTAAGTGACTTGCCCAAGGGCACATGTCTAGGCATTTATTAAGGGAATGAGGGCAGATTTGAACTCGAGTCCTCCTGATTCCAGGGCCAGTGCTTTATTTAATAGCTGCTCCTGACTGCATCACCTAGTTGCTCCTCTACCTTTAGGTTATAATAGTCATTGTTATAATTACATTACTACATCAACTCTTTGGTATGTTCTAGCCTTAAAACAGTATTCCCATGGTATTGATGTTTTTTCCTATATATTTTCCTAACCAGTTATTATCAGAGCTGCCTTGTTAGTGGAACTCAGAAACAGCTTTCTATTCTTTGTTGCTCATGAAAATGTACAAAGTCAAATGGAAAACAGAATTTACCATCATCTTAAGTGTCTTCTCATCAATGCTTTTTACTCAGTATGCGTAGTATTTTTTTTCTCCTATTGGAACCCTTTCCTAACTTTATATTGGACATAAAGAGGCTGGGGATGCAGGGGGTGGAATTTAATTGATAATTCATTTTATATCCAGTTTTGAAGCAGTAAATCTATTCTATTATGTTTTAATGTCCTGCTTAAAGTCGAAACAAAATAAAAATTTCCTGAAGCTGATGATTTCACAGTTCCTTTTCACAGATGACATTGCACTTAAAACAACAGTAATATAAAATTATCTTTTCTAACTATTCAAAGTCAAACAACAATATAGATGAAAAATGTGCATTTTCTCCTTATGGCATGCAGTTGGACTAGCATCCTATTATATTAGTCCATCATTACTTGTATCTTAGATAGGTAGTGAAAAGTACAGTAAAATAAGACTAGAATTGTAAGCTTGTATGCTCTGTTCCTTTCTAACCCACTCCACTTAGAATTTTTTTCTTCCTCCAATACTGTTCAGTTGCCATCTTCTGGTAGGAAACTCCCAGCTGTTAATGTATGTTCTTTTCTAATGTATATACTTATTCAACTATGTAAAAGTGATATCACTCTAGATGTAAACTTTTTGAGGGTGGAAATGGTTTTTAATTTTTCTTTTTATCATTAGTACTCAGGTTGTTGCTTTGTACTTAGTAGATCTTTAACAAATGTTAGTTAAATAAACTAGATCTTTAATAAATGTTAGTTAAATAAACAAGTTGGGATGAATTTTATGGTACTTTCAAGTGCTTAAAAATTACTAAGGATAATAAGACAAAATAATCTTAGGAGAATTAAAATTATGTTCAGAGGACAATGGGAATACACATGGAAAGCATAAATTGTAAAATGTTATCACTGATGTGCATCATCAGTTACATTATTGAAGACATATATGTCTAGAAAAAAGAGGTGAGCTAGCTTATGAAGAAGACCATGACATCAGGGAGGTGATGCCATGACAATCACACTAAATGGAAATGAGTGAGAGAGTTCTGTGCTAAGTTACCAGCCTCACTTTCTTTCTCCAGAACTATCTGGATTCAGTGACCAGATATGAATCAGGATGACTGGAGATGTTCTTTTAGATGTGAAGCAGTCAGGTTTAAGAGATTTAGTAAGTATCCAGTGCCTGAGGCTAGATTTGAATTCATTCTTCTTGACTCTAGGATAGTACTCTATCCACTGCAGCATCTTGCTGCCCTCAGTGAGAGATAATATATATACCTAATGACCACCCTATTTCAACCTCTTTTCCTAGGACAATAAAATAGTAAAACATGAATAAGAATTGAACAGAATGAAAAGTCATGAAAAATTGTGCTATGTAGTGGTTAGAAAGAATACCCATAAGAAAGAATTATGTATCCAGTAAAATAATCTATTCAATATTTTTAAAAAACATCTTTATTTGGTCTTTTTCTCCTACCCTCCTTCAATCAGTTCCACCTTCTCTGCAGCTTCCTTTCTAGTTTATTGGCATGAGATGCTCAGACCAGTCCTGGTTCCAGTCCTTGTTCCTACCTCTTTCATTGCTGAGCCTTTATCCCTCTCCCTCAGCCCCACCCCCCAAGTTTGCTGAGCTTAGGCATCTTCTAGAGCAGCCCCTAAGGCATGGAGTTCATTCAAAAGATTTTGAGCTGGACCCTGCCAGCCCTCCTGGCTTGGGAGGAAATCACTCAGGTTAGGGTGTTTTTGTTTAGTTGGTTTGTTTGTTTGTTTGTTTTATAAATGTCTTGCTCAGTTTTAAATTCCAGCTTTAGGTGCCTGCTGTTTGTTCCTTTTTACTTTATAGGGAAGCTAAAGGGTTCTGAGGGGGGAAAGATTTGTATAATGCGAAGCAGCTTATTGTTTTGTCTCATTTTTCTTCATTTGTAAATATTTTTTTGTGGCCAAAACTAAACTTGTGGCTTTTTCTAACTGCCAAAACCATCTGGGTTTTAACTGTAACATTTGGAAAAGGAATAAATGCCAAGCCCTATTAAAAACAACAACAGCAACAACATACTCTTTTAAAAAACTGGTGACTGGTCTTATGGAGAGAAGGATGTTTTTAAATGCACAAAATAAAATGCATAGGATTACAATGGAAACCAATTATATTGAAATAGTTATAGGAAAAATTGTTAAAGTTTATGAACTCAGAATAAGAACTACTTTAAAATGAGATATTTGAGTTCTTTTGCATGATTGCCACTTTGCTTAGTGAATAATAGCTTTCATTTATATATTACTTTATTCACAGCCTTCTGAGCTTGGTAATAAAATATTTGTGGTTTCATTTTTCTTTTTTTGTGTGTATTATCATTTAGCTGGCAAATATATGAGTTGGGATTCAAACACCATTATCCTAACTAATCCTGCTCTCTACTCACTGTAGTACATTTGACTTTTCTGATGAATGGTGGTAGCAGAGGGAGCAGGAGGAAGTTGATGAAAGAGATTGCATTTGGGGCAAGAAAGTAGAGAGGAACAAGTTAAGACTGGAAAGGTAAGGGCGGCTGGGTGGTACAGTGGATAAAGCACTGGCCCTGGAGTCAGGAGTACCTGGGTTCAAATTTGGTCTCAGACACTTAATAATTACCTAGTTTTATGGCCTTGGGCAAGCCACTTAACCCCATTGTCTTGCAAAAACCTAAAAAAAAAAAAAAAAAGACTGGAAAGGTAGTAGTCTGAGGCCAGATTTTAGATCAGTGCTTGTAAGCAGAATTAGAATTAGACAAAGAGGAATCCAGGCTTACTTGTGGTTAAAAAATGTTGATTACTTTCAGTATAAACCTAATCATAAATTATTAGGTCATCATTATAATTTTTTTCTAAAATCTCCTTTAAGAAGCAGTATTTTAGAAATTACAAAGTTTATTTTGATGACTATTTTTGACCTAGTGGTACTTTCTGTATCATCAGTATTAATTATTAATGGGAAACATTTTTTGTCTTCTTCAGAGATGAAAATGCTTCCTTAGTTTGATGCTTCAACTAAAAGTGGCAGCTAGTCTTGTTTACCAGATCTTTGAATAATTTAAGAAATCATCCAGTTTAAGTGTTTATGCTGTTGAAACTTTGTCTTTACAGTCTAAACTTAATGTCTATAACTCTATTCTGAGTGTAAAGACAGAAGGGTGTCCTTTCAATTTTCTTAAATACTTTAAAGGGAATGATTGCTTTTTTTTTTCCTATCCAAGATTGTTGCTAATATCAGACTAAAAATGATTCAATTCAGAGGGGAAGGGAAATGATTAAAAAAGGGATTCTCCTTTGTGAGGAAATTCTGATATCAAATTTAATCTTCTCATGCTGTTTCTGTGGAAAGATTGCTTGGTGTTTCTAGCCAGAAACACCAGACTAAATTCTGGACAGGAGTCATATATTCTATTAAATCATAATGTGGAAACTGTGTAAGGGTAACTTCTCTTTTTCCTGATAGGAGGGGGCATTTTTGTACTATTCTTTTGATGTACAGTCCAAAGAAAGGCTTACAAAGGCCAAAGCCCATGACCTCTGTAGGATGAAGGATATAAGAAATAAAGTTTGTTATGTGGGAATGCTCTCTAAAGGGACTTTAGCCTTATCTGCCTAATATGAAAGCAAAAATACAATTAGATGCAACCCTGCTAAGAACCTTTGTACAGACAACATCTTTGTGTTAACAAGCTTCAAACACATGTAAGATCAAAATGAATCTGTTAAATCAAATTATCTCCATTTATTCTTTTTTTAATGATGCAAAGACCTACTCAAAGCAAATGCCTTGAGGATTGAAAGCAATATTGTGGAACTTGTTCTTTTTTTCATACATTTTTATTTGTGTATATGAAAAATCTCTTTTAAGTAAAAAGATTCATGGGTAACGTAATGGTGAGAATAAAAATAAAGACTATTCAATATTTATTAGTTATGATTAATCTGTACAAAGTGAGCATCACAGAAATGTTTGTTTTGAGCATGTTTTCTTTGTAGGTTTTATTTTTTTATGCTATAGTCATTTCCTGAGAACTCACCTACTGAAGTTTCTCTTGTAACAAAGAAAAACATTTCAGCAAAACATACTGATAGATTAACCTCTTTCAGAAAAGTATTACATTTTTTTGCTCTCATAGTCCCTGTCAAGTGGAGGGAAATGAATCTCATCGTCCATCAAATATCTTTTAAATATTTTGACCTTGAACATAATTTCTCCATTTTTTTACTGAATACCATTTTTCTTGTCAAATTAAAAATTTTGAAGATAGTTTTCCAAATTACAGACCTTATTCTCAGAGATTTCAAATAATTCATTTAGATCTTTTTTGAAATTTAATTTTTGATTCATTACTCAAAGGCAGTTTTTCAAAGTTTTTTTTAAATTTGCCCCCCCCCATACAATTTTCACAGTTTCTATGGGGCACTCAGGTAGTATAGAAGGTAAAATGTTAGATGTGAAGTCATGAAGACCTGAGCTGCAGATCCTTCCTCAGACACTAATTGACTCTTTGATCCTGAACAAGTCATTTAAGCTCTCTTTTCCTCAGGGTCCCCATCTCCCCAAAAGAGGATAATAATTGCACCTACTGCTTAGGGTTATTGTGTAGATTAAATTAGATAACATAGAAAGAGTATTTTCCAAAACTTAAATTGCTATAAACATTAGTTTTTATTATTAATGTTACTATGTGTTTGTTATTTAGTTGTTTTCGTTTAATGTTGACTCTTAATGATTTCATTTGATGTTTTCTCAGCAGATACTAGAGTGTTTTGTCTCTTCCTTCTATTTTACAGTTGAGGAAACTAAGGCAAACAAGGTTAAATGACTTGTCCAGGATCACATATCTAGTAATCGTTTGAGGCAGGATTTGAACTCAAGTCTTCCTGACTTTAACCTGGGCACTCTTTTGACTGTGACATCTAGCTGCCCCTATATAGTTGTCTTTAATCTTAATACATAATCTCATCTTTTATCTTTAATATAGAATGTGTTTTCATTAACGTCCAGGTACTCAGATTTTTTAATTATCCCTACACTATAATATTAATAATGCACATTTAATTGAAAAAAATGTACATGGAGAGGTTTAAATTAGGTTACAACCAGCAATTAAATCTTAGTTTTTTTCCTTTCCTTTTTTCTTGTTTTTTTTCTCAGTGGGTTCAAAGGGTTAATTTACCCCCTATAGTTAATTAGTGAATTCAGAAGGAAAAGAGAAAATTGAAAAACCTTCCACTAATACCAGAATAATTATATAGTTGTCCACCTTAAAGGATATATGATGAATCTAAGTGAAAGGGAAGGATATAGTTCCGTTTTTCCTTTTTTGCAATTATAAGTAGTTTTAGTGGCACATCTGTATTTCTGACTTTAGAAGCACACCTTTAGAAGCACACACGTTATAGTGATTTAGATATATGTGTCACTTCCATTAAATATTGAGTGAGTTCACACCAACCCTGAAAATCAAACGATGCCATCCACATAGAAAATGGGAAGAATAACTAGTTATATTGAATTAAATATACAGAGTCATGGATCTCTGATAGTAGGAAGGTACATGACTCCTAGTTCCTCATCCTAGGCTAATTAGGGCAGCTTGACTTCTTTTTAGGTGTGCAATTTCTTAATAAGAACTAAGATCAGCCTGTGACAATAAGTTGGTGTCACCTATCTACCTCTAAGACTTTGGAGCAATGTCCTCATATTCAGGAGGACCCCATCAGAAACTATATTGTACAAAAGGTCAACATGTATCATATGAAATTTCAATATCAAACAAATCAAAGTAGATCCAAAATAAATTATCATTTTCTAATCCCAAGAGACCATAAAAGATGCAAATTTAACATAATGGGTGAAAAGCTAACTTGAGAATCAAGGAGACCATGGTTCAAGATTCATATTTAGCACATACTGTATGTATTATTAGAGTAGTCACAACATTTCAGTTTCTTGGGAAAATCTAGGATTGTGAATAAATTGTAAAAACAATTGTTAATCTGCATTGGTTGAGGGAGTTTATTTATTGATAACCCTTTACAACAATGAGATCATGTAAGAAAATGGGAGCCTAGAAAAGAGAACAGAGATGGGGCAGACAAAGGACAGACAGCTAACAAAGCAAATGTTTATGTTCTGAAGTTAGAATTAAGAGACCAAGACATCAGAGAATTTCATCCAGTCTGATACATTTCCAAATCACTTTTCCCAGAAAGAAGTAGACACTTGCTGAAGATAAGGAAAGAATAGAGGATATGTTAGGAGAAAGTAAGTTAAGGAAATGCAAGTGTCTTGAATCTAATTATTTTTCATATTCTTACAGTCTAGTAGAAGAAACTTTGGAAATTTCCCCCCCTTTTTCTATTTACTAGTTTGATCCATCTTAATCATTTTCATGAGATGTATACTTATTTTTTCTTTTTCATAATAATCTACCATATAATATTTTAAAAACAGAAACAAAATAATCTTCCCTTTTAAAATGATACTAGGGAGAAAAAAAATCCACTGTTCTAACAGGATTTTTTCTGGAAGTAGGAACTGTATATAATAAGGATAATGTTTTGATTAACAGCTGAGGCTAAGTTTCAGTGTTAATAGTTTTCTTAATTATTAGCCTAACAAAAAGAGGAACTCATGCTAACCTAGGAAAGAGTCATTCATTACTGAATGCAGTAATCAAAAATGAATTTGAATACTTTTTAAAATAATTTAGCCTCAACTCAAAAGGCATCCGTATCAAGTAGGTGAGATGAAAGCACTATTCCATTGCTCATAAATTTCAAAATAAACAAAGGACCTGGAAATAGTTTTGTTAATTAAACACTCTACTTGATATGCTATGTTCCTTAAAATTTAAATGCTTCTGACTGTCCCATTAGCAGTTTGACAGGTAGAAATCCCAGAGGATGGCTTCTTTTGGGTCTTAAAAGAATGAAGTCAATTAATTTGAAAAAAATCTGATATAATTAAGTCCTGAATTGTCTGTATGAACCTGTAGGAACATTGTACCATAGGAGTCCAGTTAAATTGCTTGAGATTATACATGAAGTCTTTGTTGTTCAAATGTTTCAGTCATGTCCAACTCTTTGTGACTCAATTTGGGATTTTCTTTACAAACTACTAAAGTGGTTTGCCATCTCCTTTCCTCACCCTAAAACTTAGAAGTATCAATAATGACTTTAGAAGAGAAATAGAAGTTAGGCTGAAACTTGAAGATTGAATAGTTCTTGCAAAGGTGGAATGGAAAGAAGATGGAAGCAAAGGATAATTATGTCTTTGAAAGGAATGGAATTTTTTCCTTATTTTTGTTCATTAAAGGTTGTTTTGCTTTCCCATAACACTACAGGTCTACAGTTTGAGTCTCCAGACTATAGTGGTAACTTTTCCTGGCATGAAGATAGCTTAGTGGAGTAGCTATGGTGGAAGAGAGAGAGAGCCCTTTTATTTAGTCTTTTCTAGCAGTAGAATTTATTTTATATTATTTTATGTTTGTTTGTTTTTTTCAAGGAATTGGGGTTAAGTGGCTTGCCCAAGGCCACACAGCTAGGTAATTATTAAGTGTCTGAGGCCAGATTTGAAATCAGGTCCTCCTGACTCCGTGACCAGTGCTCTATCCACTGCACCACCTAGTCGCCCCCTAACAGTAGAGTTTATTAAAAGTAAAAGTAGGAGTATAAACATTTAGTTAATACTTTGTGAAGGAAGCAATCAAAATAAGTTTAAGGATCAAGACTATAGTAAACCATTATATACATATATAATCTATGCTGACCTACAATAGTTTGGCTTTAAGAAATAATTAAATTGAACATGGTATTAACCTTCAAATTTTGTCCTAATAAGGGACAAATGTTAGCCCCAGTTTGGTCTCAAGAAAGAACAGAAGTAGGTTAACATACACATCATGGAATTTCTCCAAGCTTGTTGATTATGCAGGCATGCATGGGGAACCAGCTAGAAAATCAGACCCCAAAATGTAGCTTTGAAGAAGGATTCTTATCCACTTTTACTATCAGAAGGTAAGATCAGAAAAACTTCTTCTGACTTGTCTGTCAAGGGAGCAACCCTCAACTCAGGATGGAGCTGGATAACAGACATTCCCAAGAGGAATGTCCACTGTACCAAGATAAGATCAAAATGGATACAGGATTTATACATAAAAAATATTATAAGCAAGCTAGGAGATCAAGGAATACTTTGCCTGTCAGATCTATGGAAAGGGAAGCCATTTATGACCAAGTAAGAGATGTAGAACATCATTAAAAACAAACTAGACAATCTTGATTACATTAAATTAAAAAGCTTTTGCACAGACAAAACCAATATAACCAAGATCAAAAGAAATGTAGTAAATTGGGAAACAATTTTTCCAACTAGTATTTCTGACAAAGGACTCATTTCTAAAATATTCAGAGAACAAGTTTTCAAAAAAACAAGTCATTCCCCAGTTGACAACTGGTCAAATGATATGCTAAGGCAATTCACAGATGAGAAAATCAAAGAAATCCAGTCATATGAAAAATTACACTAAATCACTACTTATTGGAGAAATGCAAATTAAAGCATCTTTGAGGTACCACCTCAGGCTTCTCAGACTGGACAATATGAAGGACAATGATCATTGTTGGAAGGGATGTGGGAAATCTGGGACAGTACATTGTTGGTGGAGCTGTGAACTCATCTAACCTTTCTGGAGAGCAATTTGGAATTACACCCCAAAGGGCAACAAAAATGTGCATACCCTTTGATCCAGCAATACCACTACTGGGTCTATACCCTTGAAGAGATTATGAAAAAGAGTAAAAACATCAAAAGAAATAGATGTACAAAAATATTCATAGCATCCCTAAATGGAAATTAAATGAGTGTCCATCAATTAGGGAATGGCTTAATAAGTTGTGGTATTTGTATGTCATGAAACACTGTTGTTCTATTAGAAACTAGGGAATTCAGGGAAGCCAGGGAGGATTTGCATGAACTTGATGCTGAGCGAGATGAGCAGAACCAGAAGAATATTGTACACCCTAATAGCAACATGGGAGTTATGATCATCCTTAATGGACTTGCTCATTCCATCAGTGCAACAATCAGGGACAATTTGGGGCTGTCTGCAATGGAGAATACCATCTGTAATGAGAGAAAGAATTGTGGAGAATGAACAAAGACTATTAACTTTCATTTTAAAAAACCCAGTTATCTTACTATGTAATTTTGCTATCTCATGTTTTATTTTTCTTCATGAAGCATAGAATTTCTCTCTCATCACATTCAACTTAGATCAATGTATAACATGGAAACAATGTAAAGATTAACAGGCTGCCTTCTGTGGGGGTAGGGGTGGGTAGAGAAGCAAGATTAGGGGGAAAATTGTCAAATTCAAAATAAATAAATTCTTTAAGGAAAAAAGAAATGTCCAGGAGGACATGCAAGGAAGAATGTTCCTTCCCAACCCAGTGCCATACTAGTGATGCTGAAGAAGTCCATAAAGTGTGTCAACCTTCCTCCTCTAGGATGTTGGCACCATCCAGTAACTGGAGAGATTCATATTTATTATTGAAGGGGTAAAAGTAGACAAAATTTATACTTCTTTTTAGGTGATGTCCATATCTACAATAATTAAGTAATATATTTAACATTAATCACCTTAAGTTTCTTAAATACTGAATATATGTTTTTTTATAAAAAGAATTGGGAGTTTCTGAAATAATATCTACAAAAAATGGAGTTCATATACATACATAACACCTTATTTATATGGAGCTTTAAAGATTTTCAAAAATGCCTTAATATATTCATTATCTCATTTGATTTATATATGTAACTATGTAATTGTTAAGTAGAGTCAACAGCACACCTGTCTATAGGGGTTTCTACTTCTTTTTTTGTTTTTTCTTTATTATTTTTAAAGTAATTAAATTTATTTATTTTATATTATTAGAATAATCTTGTTGTGAAAGTAATCATAAACTTCCCTCTCCCCCAAAAGGATGAGAAACCTCAAGAATAGTGAGAGAGGAAAAAAATGTACTTCAGTTTGCCTTCAGATTCCAATGACTCTGTCTCTGGGATGAGTTGCCTTCTTTATCCTAAGTCCACCAAAGAAGTTGCTTTATTATTTTTCCCACAGTTGCTATTACTAGCTGTATTTTCTTTCACTCTATTTCTTCCCAATCTCATTTTTTCTGTTCTCTCTCTCCTTTCACCCTGTGTCTGCTCAGAAGTGTGTTATATCTGAGTACTCTCTCCCATGATCTTCCCTCTCTTCTATCACCTATCCCCCCCTTCCTTCCACTGTTCCCGCTTATCCCATCCCTTTCTATTCATTTTTTCTCTAATGTGAGATAGATTTCTATACCCTATTAAGTGTATATGTTATTTCCTCTTTAAGCTATTTCTGATGACCATGAAAGCTGACTCATTCCCCCTCACCTTCCCTCATTCTACTCCATTGCAAAAGCTTCCTATTTACTCCTATGAAATATCTTAGTCTCTTCTTCCTCTCCTTTCCCTTCCTCCCAGTACTTTCCTTTATCACCCATTGACTCTGTCTTCTTAATATATTATACCATTTTATATTCAGCTCCTTTCTGTGCCTTGTCTGTATATGCTCCTTCTAACTGCTCTTATGAATTGAGAAAGTTCATATGAGCTATGAGTATCTTCTTTCCTTGCAGTAATACTGACAATTCAACATCATTAAGTTCCTCATAGTTAGTCCATCTCATTCTCAAATGCTTTTTCAGTATCTGTTGATTTAAGCACATGATTTCTGATAGGTTTGTTATTGATATAATTAATTATACTAACAGTTTTCCTAGTAGTGAATGAACTCTGCATTCCTGGGATAAATCCTACTTGGTTATGTTGTATTATCCTAGTTATAATTTGTTGTAATCATTTTGCTAAGATTTTATTGAAGATTTTGGCACCTATATATTTACACCTATATTCATCAGGGAGATAGGTCCATAATTTCCTTTCTCTATTTTAACTCTTCCTGATTTAGGTATCAGCACCATATTGGTGTCAGAGAAAGAGGTAGGCAGAGTTCTGTCTTCACCTATTTTTCCAAAGAGTTTATATAGAATTGGAAACAATTGTTCCTTAAATCTTTGATAGAATTCACTTGTGAATCTATTTGGCCTTGAAGATTTTTTCTGAGGGAGTTCAGTGGGTTGTTGAATTTCTTTTTCTGAGATAGGGTTGTTTAGGTATTTAATTTCCTCTTCATTTAACTGGACAGCTTATATTTTTGTAAATAGTGATCCATTTCACTTAGATTGTCAAATTTATTGTCATAGAGTTGGGAAAAATAATTCAGAATTATTACTTTAATTTCCTCCTCATTGGTGGTGAGTTCACCTTTTTCATTTATGATACTAGCAATTTGGTTTTCTTCTTTCTTTTTTTTTTTCATCAAATTGACCAGAGGTTTATTAATTTCATTGCTTTTTATAAACCAAATCTTGGTTCTATTTATTATTTCAATAGTTTTCTTGCTTTTGGTTTTATTAATTTCTTCTTTAATTTTTAGAATTTCTAATTTGACATTTAATTGGATGTGTTTAATTTGTTATTTCTCTAATTTTTTTAAGTTGGATAGTTAATTGATTTTCTCTTTCTCTAATTTATTCACATAAGCATTTAAAGATAGGATATATCCTGATTTCTCTCACATCACATTCAACTTTGATCAATGTATACCATGGAAACACTGTAAAGATTAACACACTGCCTTCTGGGGGTGGGGGGAAGGGAGATTAGGGGAAGAATTGTAAAACTCAAAATAAATAAAATATTAAACATAAAAAAATAATATCTCCTTGATAACAACAAAAAAACAGTTATACTATATCCCCTGACAGCCACCTTGGTTTTGTTATGTTGTTTCATTATTGTCATTATCTAGAATGAAATAACTAATTGTTTCTAGAATTTCGTGTTTGATCCACTCATTTTTAAAAATGAGGTTCTTTAGTTTCCAATTAGTTTTGGATCTATATCTCCCTTACCCAGTATTGCACGTGAGTTTTTCTTGCATTATGATCTGAGAAAGATGTAATCAATTTTTGCCTTTTTACAATTGATCATTAGGCTTTTATGCCCTAGTACATGATCAATTTTTGTGTAAGTGCCATGTACTGCAGGAAAAAATATATATATATTCATTTCTATCCTCATTCAGTTTCTTCCATAAATCTATCATGTATAGATTTTCTAACAATCTATTTACCCCCTTAACTTCCTTCATGTTTCTTTTATGATTAGATTTATCTAAATCTGAGAGCGGGAGGTTGAGGTCTCCAACTAGTAGAGTTTTGCTGTCTATGACTTCCTGTAGCTTTTTCAACTTTTCCTCTAAGAATTTGGATCCAATACCATTGGGTGCATATATATTTATTATTGAAATTACTTCATTGTCTCTGGTACCTTTTAGTAGGATACAGTTTCCTTCCTTATCTCTTTTAACACTATTTTTTCAGCTGCCTTGTCTGAGATAAGGATTTCTACCCCTGCTTTTTTTCACTTCAGCTGAAGCATAATATATTTTGCTCCAACTTTTACCTTTACTCTATATGTATCTCTCTGCTTCATATGAGTTTCTTGTAAGCAGCACATTGTAGGATTCTGGTTTTTAATCCACTCTGCTATTTGCTTATATTTTAAGGGAGAGTTCATCCCATTCACATTCAAAGTTTTAATTACTAACTCTTTATTGCCTGCCATGTTATCTTCCCTCTGTTTGTATTTCCCCTCTTTCCCCGTTTATCCATATTCCCCTGTATTTTGTTTCTGAATACCACCCACCTTCAGTGTGTTTGTCCTCCTGTATCAACCCCCCTCCCCTTTCTTTCCCCTTTCCCTTTCCTCTTCTTCCTTCCCTGCCTTCTGTATGTTCCCCCTTTTCTCCCCTCCCTGCCCCACTGCCTTTTTCTCCATTTAATACTTGAAAGGTAAGATAAGTTTCTTAACTGAGTTGGTATAAGTTAGTTTTAAGCCAATTCTGATGATAGGAAGATTCAGGTGATTCTCACCTCCTCCCTTTTTCCCCTCTATTACAATAGGCCTTTTGTACCTCTTAATGTAATGAGATTTACCCCTTCAATCTCCTCTATCCTCCCATCTCCTTACTGTCCCCCTTTTTAAGGTGGTATTATTTTTACAATCATTCTATCTGAGTTACAGAAAAGTCATAATTGTCCTTCACTTCTGGCTAAGTATATTCTCTCTAATAGACTTACAATTCTCGAGAGTTATTAAAGTTTTTCTCTCAGGTAGGCATATAGCCAGTTTAATTTTATTGGATAACAATCTCACAAATAAGTCATGAGTGACCATCATGTCTAGCCAAGTAACTTCTCTCTAATAGAATTACAATTCTCAGGAGTTATGAGAATCTTTCTCCCAGCAGGGAATATAGTCAGTTTCATCTTATTGGATAACAGTTTTTTTCCTTAACCCCTCCCTTTTTTTAACCTTTTCATGTGTCTCTTGAGCCTCATGTTTGATGTCCAATTTTTCTATTTAGCTCTAATCTTTTCATCAGGAAATATTGGAAATCTTCCATTTCATTAAATAACCATCTTTTCCCCTGGTAGAGAAGGCTCAGCTTTGCTGGATAGTAAATTCTTGGCTACATTCCAAGCGCCCTTACTCTTCAGAATATCTCATTCCAGCCCCTTAGATCCCTTACTGTTGATACTACCAAGTCCTGTGTAATCCTTACTGTGGCTCCTTAGTATCTAAGTTGTTTCTTTCTGGCTGCCTATAGGATTTTCTCTTTTATCTGCTAGTTCTGGAATTTGGCCACAACATTCCTTGCTGTTTTCCTTTTAGGGTCTCTTTCCAGAGAGGATCAATGTATTCTTTCAATAACTGTTTTGTCCTTTGGTTATATGATAATCAGGATAATTTTCCATCACTAAATCCTGTAATATTAAGTTCAGGCTTTTTTTTTTCCTCTTCAGTGTTTTCAGGAAGAAGACCTATAATTCACAGTTTTTCCCTTCTTGATCTATTCTCAAGGTCAGTGGTTTTACTGATGAAGTATTTTACATTTTCTTCTATTTTTTTCAATTTTTAATTTGTTTAACATACTCTTGTTGTCTCATGAAGCCTTTAGTTTCCAAAGACTCTATTCTTTTTTTAGAGAAGAATTTTCTTCATTTACCTTTTGCAGCTCCTTTTCCAATTGGTCAATTATATTTTTGAAAAAGTTTTCCATTTGACAATTGAGGTTTTGAAAGAATTATTTTCTTTTTTCATTTGTCCAATTGTATTTTGCAAGGATTTGTTTTCTTGTTTTGAGGTGTTGATTTTTCTCTCTTAGATTTTTCTTATGATTTTTAAACTCCTTTCTGATTTGTTCAAAGAAGTCTTTCTTTGCTGGAGCCCAGATCACATTCTCCTCAGAGGGTCTTAGTCTCTCTGAGTTAGGGTCTTTTACTTCTAGGAATTTTTCTATGAATCCTCCTTCTGCTGGCCTTTCTTCATTTTCCTAAGACCTTGTTTTGGGGAGGGACTGGATCACAGAGGTTTGGTGTTGTGATCCCTAGAGGATTTACTCATTGTGTTTAGTAACTCCAAGTGGGCTGGCTAGTAGGCCATGTTGGTTGCTTTCTCTGGGGTGTCTGTGACCTTGATTTGAGGCCCTCTCCCTTGGCTGGGAGGGGTTGGTTGAAGTTGCTGAACACATATTTGAATAATGGTGGTCTTTGCCCCAGGGCAAGGTAATTATTTTCCCTATTCACAGCTGAGGGAGCTCTGCTGCTCACACCTGAGCCTGGGGTGGATGTGGGTTGTAATTGCCTTTGTTCTGGGAAGAGGCCTCAGATGAAATGAAGATATGGATTCTGAGTTCCTTCAGACCAGAAGAGCCCAGGGAGCAACTGCAACTCTGCCACAATAGAAGTCACCCTCCAGCACTGATGGTAAGCTCTAGAATGTCAATGCCACATCCAGTGCCTCTACTCCCCAGGTGGCTCATGCCTCTGCGACTGATCAGGCTAGTCCTGCTCTCAAGCTCTCAGGCCATCACCACTTCCTGTGCTCTCTGCCGAGTCTGCTTTCTGTTCCTGGCCTCACCCATATTCCCTTGAGGTAGATGTTCTTCTCCAAGCTTCTCTTTCTGAGTTTTTATGATCAGATTTCTGTTAAGATTTCTGTTAAGAGGTTTGTTTCATATTATATATGAGGGAAGATCAGGAGACTTTAGCACAGTGCCTGTCTTCTCTCTGCCATCTTGGCCAGAACTTTTTTGTATTCCTTTCACCAAGTTGCCCCCTTGGTTTTCATGATTCATCTGAATTGCTCTCATTTCTCCTCCCAATTTTTCTTTTAAAGGAAATATTTTCAGCTCCTTATTAATTGTTTTAAAATAATATATTTACAAACAGTAAACTGTACATTAATGTTGGGGCTTCTGAATGAATGACTATTAATGTTTCACAATTGAGTAATTTTCATTTTAATGAAGACTTCATCTTCTAATAATAAAATGTGGCTAGAAAATGGAATTTTAATTTTTAAAAGTTTTCTTCTTTTTTATGCTCATTCATAGCCCAAGCCCACTTTCTTTTTCTCTTGGAGGTTTTGGATACGGAAGCTTCAATTTTGTCATGATCTGAGTATTCATTTTGCTCCTCCATAGGAACAAAGTAATTTTCTATGGTCTGATTCTTCTTTTTCTGTTGTTTGCTCATTTCCTCAGCCTATGACTGTTTTACTGTGATTACAAGGCTTTGGGGGGGGGCAGTTTGGGACAACTCACAGGGATCTAATTCCTCTAAGGTCTCTTGCTTGTGTTCACATCATCCCCTCTGCCCTAGAGCTGTGAGGAGGGTCCCTACTCAGCTATGGTAATGTGGAAGCCCAAACTGCAACCTGGATCTTAGTGTGGGTAAACAGCTGAGTCCTGCCCTAAGGAGAGCAGAGAGATCTCTGCAATCTCCCCCAATCCCCTTACTGGCTAAGAGCTCTGGACATGCTTTGTGGAATCCCACTGCAAGTTCTCACTGTAGGGGTGGTCTGAGGCCTGAGCACTCACTGTGGTGTGGCAGAGTTCTCTCACTACCCCTCATGGCTGTTCCTGATGATTAAACTGCCACCTTTGCCACAGACCTAGGCATCCAGTGGAACAGACCTGTCCCGGATATCTTCTAAGTTGTCTTGGACTGGGAAATTGTTTTACTGTGGGTTAATATTATTGTGGGTCAATATTATTAATATTATTTCTGTAGGTTCTGCCCCTCTGGATTTTGGCTTGAGTCATAATTTGATGGTTTCTGGAATTTTGGGGGGAACGAGCTTTTGCGAATCCTGCCTTCACACCACCATCTTGGCTCCTGGGATATCTACTTCTTAAAGAACTTTACATATGTATAATAAGCATAATATTATATGTAATATGTATTATATTATTATAATAAGTTTTAGTAGTATGAGTCCATGTGTTTGTGTCCCTCAGGTCTTTCTCCACACGGCAAATTGTTCTTGTCCTCATTTAATATTTTCTTTCTTAGATAGGGAAATTCTCTTAGTTTTTCTTTTTCATTTGAAAGTATTAATATTATTTCCCAAAATAACCACATTTTCATAGTTTCTGTGTAATTTTTTCAATTAAAATGAAATCACTCAGATTTTTTTTGTACAAAAACCTGTATTTGTATTAACAGAATGAGAAGGATCAGTTCACAGAGTTCATCCAGTACCTTTTCCCCTCTTCTTGACTTGAGATGTTGTTACATCTTTAGCATTCTTAAAAATTCCTTATTTAGTTTCCATTTGAATATTTCCAGTGAAGGAAAGGGCAACTAGGTGGTGCACACTTACTAGCTGTATGACCCCCCAGCAAGTCATTTAACCCTGTTTGCCTGTTTCTTCCTTTCTAAAGCTAACTGGAGAGGAAAATGACAAATTGCTTCAGTAGTTTGCCAAGAAAACTCTGAATGTTCTCTGAAAGAATAAATAATAACTGGGAAAATTTTCCATCATATAGAAGAGAAGGAAAAACCATTGATTCTCCAATAAGGCCCTGGTTTGGTCACTTCTAAATGTTAGGAAGCATTTCTTTATGTTGAACTGAAAGATATTCCATTCTTTGTAATTCCTATTTAATGATCCTGAGTTCTACCGTCTCAACTACTCAGAAACAGTTTAATGCTGCTTTCAAACTAATTTTCTTTTTTTTGTTTATGATGTTGTTTCCGCTTTTATTTATTTAAGCTGTTAAAATGGATGATTTTATTATGGTTGACTAACTTAAGTAGTAGTTGATGTCAAGTGTTGAATCCTTCTACATAGAGGGTATAGAAGAATGGATATTATTAATTTGTCAGTTATTCCAAAACAAATGATTCAAGGAATTTTGAAACTAGAGATGATTGTTTTTATTTTCATCATAGATTAATTTAACATATTAAGAGCAATAATACAAATGAAATTAAAAATTCAAAATAAAAATGAATGAATCTTCCACAAAAATTTCTTTCACAATTGGTTGTTTCCCAAGTACGTATTTACTGAACATCAAACTAATATTCACCTTTCACTTTCTGAAGTAAAAGTGATTAACTATGGTGTTGTAACCTTCCTATAGTCAGCTGTACTTGAGGCACATTTTTAAATCTGAAGGAAATATTTTCAGCTCCTTATTAATTGTTTTAAAATAATATATTTACAAACAGTATACTGAACATTAATGTTGGGGCTTCTGAATGACTATTAATGTTTCACAATAGAGTAATTTTCATTTTAATGAAGGCTTCATCTTCTAATAATAAAATGTGGCTAGAAAATGGAATATTGATTTTTTTAAGATCTTTTGTCAGTAAGTAATAGGGCTTTATTCAAGCAGTTACTTGCAAAATGAAATACAGCACTTAACATTTCTTATTTAGACTGTATCTTCAAATCAAAGATCTTATGTATTAGTTATACTAAAGAATATTGCAGCCACCATTTAATTTGGAAATGCATTATTCACTCCTTTAGAAAAGGAACTCTGTAATACATTTGCTACTGAATTTAAGATCATCAGTAGAATTTAAGAACTCTCCACAATGAGTTGGTTTATATGGAAAACTAAAATTTAAATATCTTTGTATTCCAGTAGTATATGTCCACTGCATTTTATCTTTCTTTACTTAGATCATTAATTATTATTTAGGTCTAAAAATAAACAAATAAAAAACATGGTCAATAATTATTTAGAGAACTCAAAAATATGTTTTATTCGTTAAAGGATAGAAATTTTAAATCTCAGTAGTTGTTTATACATAGAGTGGTTAAACAAATTATGCCTTAAAAACTCTACCTCAAAAGTTATTTTAATTATACATATCAACAACATTATTATTCTCTTGTTCATGGGTTCCATTACTGATGAATCTGTGATATTAGAATTAGAATTTAATTAATTTGAAATTAAAATTTGAATTTTCTGTATGGTGTGATCCTGGAAAGGCAGCAAAGTTTTTGTAGGAGATAGAGCAAAGAATCTGCAGTAAGGATGGCCTTAGTTAAAATCCTGCCTCAGACAACTGAGTAGCTATATTATTCGAGTCAATCACTTACCCATATCGTGACTCAATTTCTTGAACTGTAATATGGATACAATAATAGCAACCGCTGCATAGTGCTTTCATGGTATAAAATAAGGTAGCATATAAAACATTTTGATAATTTCTAATTACTATGCAAATCCTTAACTATTATTGCTGCTGTACTTGTTATTATTGGTGTTGTGGTTAGGATTTTTGTATATTGGAAGAAGGTATGTTATGCCTATTTTCTGAATTTCCTTTAAAAATAGGATGGTACAGGAATCATGATAGTTTTTTAAGTATAATTTCTAGATTATAAAGAAATAGCAAATATTCAGTGTGATTTGTTTGAATAAATAAGTGAACAAATCACAGTTTTAATAAAAAAAAAGTTATCTTGGGTGGCACAGTGGATAGAGCATCGGCCCTGGAGTCAGGAGTACTTGAGTTCAAATCTGGACTCAGACACTTAATAATTACCTAGCTGTGTGGCCTTGGGTAAGCCATTTAACCCCATTGCCTTGCAAAAACCTAAATAAAAAGGAAAAAAGTTATCTTAATATACTTTATAATCAAAATTATATTTGCCCTTTTCATTGTAATATCTACCCAACAGTTATAAGTGAGTTGTAGCTCTTTATTTATGAAATATATAAATCAAATTTGTGTACACAAAGTCAGATTTTCTCATTGATTTATGTACTTTGAAAAAGTAAAAATGATTATTAAAAGTCAGTTTTTTTTTGTATTGACAAAGATGATTTATCTTCATTTTTCCTTATGAGATGGTACTTTCCCAATATACATTGTATAGAATTGAGTTAAGTTTGTTCTTGAACTTTCATTTAAGTGTATCCAGGGATTAACTATCTGTTTATATTAAGTAGGCCAAAGAAATTTTGCCTTTAAAAGACCTTGAATCTCTCTGGTAAATTCACTGAGGATGTTCTTTAAATGGTTTACATCTTATAATTTTAAATATGTTTCAAAAAGCTGGAATGACTAATCATGATGGTGGTGATGTTTGTCCTGCATTTTTGAAGGCTATGATATCATGGAGGTGATGCCATGACAAGCAAGTGAGCTGAATTTGAGTGAGGGGGAGCTGTGCTGAGTAAGTCACCAGTCTCACTTTCTATGCTGGAGACATCTGGGTTCTATTGCCAGATATGAATCAGGATGACTGAAGATTGCCCTGCATGTGAAGCAATTAAGTGACTTTCCCAAGGTCACATAGTGAGAAAGTGTCTTGGGCTGACACTCAGGTCCGCCTGACTCCAAGGCTGGTCCTCATCTCACTGAGTCATCTAGCTGCCATATCTTCCATTTTTATTGTCCTTGTTCACCATTGCCATATACTTTATCCTAATCTATATCTTACCCCTATACCCTGTGGAGGAGAGTAAGTGAAGCTAGAGACTTTACACAACCCTCCCTCATTTAAATCCAATTCACTTGCAAGTCATGGCCATCAGCTAGCTACCTAATGCCAAGGTCTTCTTCAAGAATGAAGGACAAACAACAGGACTCCATCACTTGCCTGCCTGGTCAAAAGACCTTTAATTGAATCCCTTTATATGAATAAATTAAAATAAATTGAATTTGGATAGAGTTAGCTATTTCCTGAGCATCTAGTTCATTCTGTATTTGAAAAGATGACAGCATTAAAAAAATCAGAGTATTACTCATTTAGATAATTCATTTGAAAATTATATTTAATAAGCCTTAATTTGTGAAAAAAATAATAAACAACTGGTTAATATTTGGAAAATTATTTTATTTGATCAAAATATTCTTTGTTTCATTCTTTTGTGTAAATTACATATACTTTTTATTTTAATTCTTCAGTAGACAGAATTTTCAAAAATATTCATAAAAATCTTTTAACAGATTAATGATTTCAATGTCACTTCAACTACTCAAGGCACTTTTATTCAAGCACCTTCTAAATCAGTGACTGTACTAAGCTCTATTTTTTTCATTAATCTCTTTGCCCTTTACAACCTATGTTTCAAAAGCTCTTCCCACTGACAATGCCAGTATGTCTCTTTTGATCATGAGAAAATGTATTCAATTCTTGATCTTCTTACTCATTTTATCTTCCATTTCTTTGATTATAACTAAATGATCATTTCCATTAAGTATTTTTCAGTAAAGTCTATCAATGTATAGCTCAATTTTGTCAACCCAAGTTGAATTGGGTCTATTTTTATTATTTTTAAAATAAATCAGCTGCAACAGTGTTGTTTGACATGAAGTGGGAAATCATGGACAATTGTCTTCCCATTTTTGTTGCTGAGAACCTTTCTTTCCTTTTGCTGTGATCTCATCTGACTTTTGTCACTGATTTCATTAGTACTTCATCTGTAAGTTAGTCTATCTGATTTCTACTTCTAACTAAAAAAAGCAAACTAAGTATAGCAATATATACTTTTGTTTTTATCATTTCCAGTGAAAAAGAATACCCACAGAGCTATAGGTAAAATTCCATTGAAAATCATTAGTATGAGGGCAGCTAGGTGGCATAGTGGTTCAGGCACTGGCCCTGGAGTCAGGAGTACCTGGGTTCAAATCCAGTCTCAGACACTTAATAATGACCTAGCTGTATGGCCTTGGGCAAGTCACTTAACCCCATTTGCCTTGCAAAAAACCTAAAAAAAAACCCCAAAATATCATTAGCATAGAGGAAACCAACTTGGATTTCAACTGAAATATTATTAATCCAACAAATAGATGTTATTGCCTCATGTGAGCAAAAGACACTAGAAGATAATTTTGAAATGTTCTCTCCTGTAGATTATGAAGCTTAATATCTAATAAGAGAGATGCAACACACAAAATGCATATATTTAAAATATTAGTTATTATGTAGACTAGAATAATCATATGACATAAAAAAATCATTTGAGAGTTCAGAGGACGATGTCTTTCAATGACATATTCAATGAAAATAACACCAGAAATGTAATTTCCTTTCCTAAACGGATTAAAAAAAATTCATTTGTACTTGATTGAAGGAGAAATGGGAGCCAAGATTTAGAGTTAGGATAATTCTTGAAATATACATGGTAATTTCACTTAGAAGAAAGCAATGTGAGATAAGACTATAAAAACAAGGAAATCCTGGGTTTTTGAGGGTCTGTGGTGTAAGGTAAAATAAGTACTTAGGATTTTATTTAATAGAAACTAGGGACTCTTCCAAGACTGAAGAATTTTGAGTGGAGAAGAAATATGATTATATTTTTTGCATTGAAAAAAAATTAAACTGACTGCAAAAAGAATAAAGTTCACAAAGTCTAGAGGTAGAACCCAAGCACCAGCTAGGTGATGCAGGGGAGAGAATCTGGAGTTTTAATCTGCTTCAGACACTTTGTAGCCTTGTGACTAAGGGAAAGTCACTTTACCTTTGTTTGCTCCAGTTTCCTCAATTGTTAAATGGGGATAGCATTGCCTCACATCTAAAGGTGATTGTGAAACTCATCAATTGATTATGTCTGTTAAAAAAACCACCTAGGACAATGTCTGGCACATCTAATTTTTTCACCCTTTACCCCATCTAGCTAGTATAGTCTAATGGAGAGAGTCTGTATCAAGATGGTATCAGTGAGAATAGAATGAAGAGAACATAGACATGTCAGAGGTCAGATCATTATGACTTATTGTCAAAAGTAAAGAAGAAAGAATAGTCAAAAGCATTGCCAAAGTTGTTAAGCACAAGTGATTAAAGTGATGCTGTTGACATAGAAAAGTTAGGATTGGTTTTGGTGGTAAAATAGTGAGTTGCTTTGGACATGTTTGATTAGAGGTACTGCAAGATATCCAATAGACAGAGAGATGTCAGGGTCCAGGACAGAACTCTGAGTAGCAGACTCTCTGAGTTTGACTTTGAATAGATTCTTTAAATAAATTATAATCATTGGCCTAAAAAAAAAGTCCTTTGTAAACAAACATGACAAAAAAAGATGTAGCTTTGAAATATTCACTTCACTTAATGAATTCTTGTATCTGCACCTGCTTGTACATGAAATTTCTCTGAAATTCTGAATCTTGAATAGATAATATTAGTAGATCATCAAGACCAAAAATGTCTTAAGTACATCAAAAGATCGATGCTCACATGGCTGCTGCTAGTCTCTGCCAGTGCAGATCAGAATCCTCCCCCACTTTAGTATTTAGTGTTAATGAAATAGCAACCCTCCCTCACCAAAAGTTGTGAACTTAGTGACTTCTTCACACTTAGGTTGTCTGATCCTCTGAGAAAGAAGTTGTTGCTGTTCAGTCATTTCAGCCATTCTGACTTTCTGTGACCCCTATTTGGGGTTTTCTTAGCAAATATACTGGAGTTGTTGGCTATTTCCTTTTTCAAATTTGAACTGAGTGTCTTCTTCACTCCACATTGGGTGCTCTGCCCACCACTTGTGCCAACCTAGCTTCCCAGAGAAAGAAATATAAACAAGCATTAGGTCTGTTCTTGAAGCCTTGTCATTTCAGTAAGCACTGTCAGAGTAGGACCTTAGTAAGATGAGATTAGAGAGTAGTTTACAATAGGAAAAAAACTTGAATTACAGATATAATCTTCAAATGAAAGCTTATATTTCATTTTCAAGTAACATTATTAAAATTTGGTCATCACTACTTGCCACTTCAAGAGAGGAGTGGAAGAGAATAATGGAGGTTACCCATCCCTAAATATTTAGTCCATCCAAACCAGGACATGAAATAAAGAATGAACAATGCAGGATTTAATGTGATTTTTCCATCTTTCTCATATAGTAACTTTAGGCTTTATAAAATAAGTGAGAGAAGGGAGAGAGAGAGAGAGAGAGAGAGAGAGAGAGAGAGAGAGAGAGAGAGAGAGAGAGAGAGAGAGAGAGAAGAGAGAGAAGAGAGTGTTTAAACTTAAATATTGCTAATATGGTGCAGTGCAAAGGATGCTTGGTTTTGAAACAGAAGCTTTTCAATTCAGCTTTTCAATTCTTGAGCTTCAGAAGAAACTTCAAGTTTCCTTCCAGCTCCAAATATATGATTCTCATCCTTCTCAAAAGAATTTTCCTCTTTTGTTGCCTGGGTATCATCTTGCAGTTAATTGGATGCTTCTTACTGACCTTATTCCAATCAACAATCTTTATGTTTGCCTTATATTTTTGTAATAAAGATAAGCAAATTTATTGATATTGGATACATCATAGAACAATGTTTTTATTGTCTTTATAAAACCTTTGTTTTTCTGATATCTCATTTACCTACTTTGAATAAATATATTTTCATTACTTTCATCATCATTATAAGATTTTTATTATTAATCAGTTTTAACTTGGATCAAGATAAACTGGATTTGGATTCAGTTTTCAGATTTCATGCTTAACATAGCATTACTTGGGTTCCCTTATTCAAAACACTTAATGCTATGTTAAGCATGAAAGAGGAAAGCACTTTGTTAGGCAATTACTATATGAATGAATGGAAAGTATTTATTGAATATTTCTCATTTGCCTAGAACAGTGTAAGTGCTAGGGATGCAAATACAAATGTCATCTATTCTTAATATACTATTCTTTTTGTCTTTCTAGAATTTGACAAGCTGCAACTGAGTTTTAATAAACATGAACTCTATAAATTGACAATCACTTTCATGCTTAAAAGAAAAACAAAACCTTTTGATTTTTTTCTAATCAGAGATTTTGACTTGATTATTGTGTGTGTAATTTTTCAGTTCTCCCTTTTACTCTATGATTATAACTTCCAAAAAAGACTAACATAATAAGGACAATGAGTTTTTTCATTATTGTTTCTATCTATAGCACATGTATATTTTTGAGTTACAAAATTTCCTTCCACTTGCCCTTACCACTTCCTACCCTCAGCATTGAACAATCAGGTTACATACATATTTTTGATAAATATGTTTACAGATTATTTTTGTTATGAGGAATTAGGATTAAGGGAAAGAGATGCATAAGAGATAATTTTTGTAAGATGTTCATCAGATTCTCAAGGGTTGGGGTTTTTTTTATGTGTTTTGTTTTTATTTTGATTTTTTTCCTCTCGATGGGGATAACATTGTCCATAGCCAGTCTAATACAGTTGTCTTAGCTCTCTGAACTACTGAGAAGAGCTGCTTCCATCAAAGTTGTTCATCTCACAATGTTGTTCTTAATGTGTACATTGTTCTCTTGATTCTACTCCCTTCCTCAGCATCAGATTTCATAAGTCATTCTATGCTTCTCTAGAGTCCAACCATTTGTGGTTTCTTAAAGAACAATAATATTCCATAACTTATTTAGTCATTCCCCGATTGATGGGTAATCCTTCAAATTCCAGTTTTTTTGCCCTTACAAAAAGAGCTGCTATGAATATTTTGAAACATGTAAGACTGTTCCTTTTTTAATATTTTTTTTCTGAATATAGACCTAGAATTGGAATTGCTGGGTCAAAGGGTATGAACAGTTTTTTGCTTTTGGGGCATAGTTCCATATTACCCTCCAGAATGGTTAGATTCATTCAGAACTCCACCAGCAAGACATCAATGTCCCAACTGTCTCAAAACCTCTCCAACATTGATCATTTTCCCTTTTTTCTCATCTTGACCAGTCTGATAGGTGTGAGGTGATATCTCATTGTTGTTTTCATTTCAATAATGATATGGACCATTTTTAATATGATTATATATGGCTTTAATTTCTTCATTTAAAACTGTTCATATCCTTTGATCATTTATTAATTGGGGAATGACTTGTAACCTTATAAATTTGATGCAATTCTCTCTACATTTTAGAAATGAGTCCTTTATCAGGACTCCTGGTTGTGAAAATTGTTTCCCAGCTTTCTACTTTCCTTCTAATTTTGGCAGTATTGATTTTATTAGTGCAAAACCTTTTTAATTTAATGTAGTCAAAATCATTCATTTTGCAGTTTATAATGTGCTTAATTCTTGTTTGTTCATAAATTTATTCCCTTTCCATAGATCTGATAGATAATATCTTGGTCTATTATAGGGTCACTCTTTATGTCTAAATCTTGTACCCATTTTGACCTTATTTTGGTATAGGGTCTGAGATGTGGGTCTATGCCAAGTTTTTATCATACTATTTTCCAGTTTTCCCAACAATTTTTGTTAAATAGTGAGTTATTAACCCAGAAGCTGACGTTTTTGGGTGACAGTGAGTTTTTGAGGTTAGATACTTTTATATCCACTAAGCAGAATGATTGGGAAGAAAAAATCTTTTTTTTTATTTCCTTTTATTGACTTCTGATACAATATTGGTGGATACTCAACACATAGACAGACACCATCCCATGGAAGGAAGTGAAAGACCAGGTGTTTTAATCGGATTTATATGGAGTGCTTGTTTTCCACAGACCTAGTGCAAAGTCAGCGGAACTGTTACGACCCATTAACTAGTCTCAGGTTTATCAGAGACATCCATTAACACCATTTCAGATTTGAAGGTCAAGAGAAAATGCCAGGAGAGCTATTAGTATTTTATTATGATGTCGTTTGTGACAGCTAAAATACTATGAAAAGTAGAAATTGTACTACATATAAGAATTATCTGTTCCCCAGATAATTGACTTCTCTACAATAAACCCCAAGCCCAGGTAAGGATGGTCCAAACAACCAGTTTATTATCTTAAACAAAGTGCTTCAAGCTCATTAACAGGCTCTTCCATTCCTTTATTAGGGTATGTCCCCAAGTATAACAGACCATTTTGCAATCTGGTCTATATGAGAACTCTCTTTGATTGTATATCAGATGTGAGGGCTTCTGTATTTAGGCATCCCTGTCCTCAGATGAATTCATTAAAGAAATAATGAATTCAGGCGTAAATATGTGGCACGGTGCCCTGGAGTCAGGAGGAACTAAGTTCAAATCTGATCTTAGACACTTGATATTTACTAGCTTATGTGACCTTTGGCAAGTCACTTAACCCTGTTGCCCCACAAAACCAGCAAATAAATGAATTAATGAACAAATGAATGAAAGAATGAAAGATTAAATGCATACTATATGTGAGACAATGTGCTCAACTGAGGGTTGGGCACAGTTTTCGAATGGGTTAATGTGTTTACTATTATCATTTCCTGACTTCATCTTTATTCATAAGGACTATTTGCTTTTTTCACATATATTATGTCACAATAACTTTATAAAACTGGATATATGACCAAATGGTTCAACCAAAAGTTTTCAACATGATTCTAATGTTCTTGGTATCTTTATAGATCTTGTAGATTAAACACAGTAGCCTAATCATTGAAATTATGACTAGAATGTAATTCCTCCTCAGTATATGGAAATCACCTTAAAGTTGAGAGGAAATATGTTGGTCCTTGCACCACTTGCAAACAGCTTCCTTCTTGAGGAATGAACCAGACACTTTATTTTTTTTGCTGGCAGAAAGGGGAATGATTTGTCCTTTAAAAAAACACCACGCTATTCACAATTTCCAAATATTGAATTGTCAGTTTCCTTCTTCATTTGGCGCAGAGTCTTTTTAATTCTTTCTACTCATAGCCTCCTGCAGATGGTATTATAGGCTTAAAGATAGTCTTCAATGCTGAAGAATGGTGGTGGGTTTGTGCCAATGGACAAGAAATTAAGGAGTAATGAAATTGGTCTCTATGCTCTTGGGATCTCAAGGTCCTGTATTTGAGTATATAATTAGAACATTAGAGTTAATATGGTATGGGGTAGTGGATATCAGGCCAGCCTTGGAATAAGTAAGACTTGAGTTCGGATCTTGCCTCTGATATATAAGGAGCTGTGTGAATATACACCTCACCAGGGCTCCAGTCAAGTCTCTAAGATTTTGAGTTACGAAGGAATTACTAAAGTTTATTCAGCTGAAGGAATCCCCATACCTTGAGTTCTCTATATCACTAGAGATCTGAATGTTCCCATATCTCATTCTCTTCGGTCCCCTTACTCCCAAATCTTTGAGGAAACGGAATATCTCTTTTACTCTTTAGAAAAAAAGTGGTATATCTGTGGGATTTCCACAAATCATTAAGGGCAGGGATTCTCTTTTATTTTCCACTTATTAAGTATTTTTTCAATTACATGTAAAGATCGTTTTCAACATTCACTTTTATAAGATTTTGAGTTCCAATTTTTTTCTCCCTCCTTTTCCCTTCCCCTTCCCCAAGACAGCAAGCAATCTGATGTAGATTATACACATATAGCCATATTAATCACATTTTTAGGCAGGAGTTCTTAATCTGAGGTCCATGGAAAGATTTCTGAAAGTCTATGAACCTAGATGGGAAATTTTTTTTCATCTTTATTTTCACTAAATTTAGCATCTTTTTCAATTATTTAAAAAGCGTTATCAGAAAGACTACAGAGATTTTACTGCATTGCCTAAAGCTGGCTGTGATACTCAAAAAAGTCATCCAACTGTCGTTTAGGATGTTGCTAATACAAAAAAGCATTTATGGGTCACGTCCAGTTTGTCATCTCCAGAAGACAGCAAAATCCTAGAAGTACCACTTTATTTGATACTTTAGGAAATGATGATTTAATAGCCTAGGGTCAGGGGTGGTTGATTTACAGACTGTCACATTGTTCTTACTTTTTGTAGTTTGAGCTGGTGTGTGTTAAAAGTTATACCCAACAACGATTTATTTGTCTCTGTGTGTTTAAACTACAGAATATGTCATTTTCCCCAGTGAGGCCACCTGTGACTTTCAGAGTTTATCAACCTTTGGGTCAAAGCCACTGTGCTATATAAATAAAGAAGCATGATGGGGCAAGTTATATTTCAGACTAGGTTCATGTGTCAACAGTTAATTTCATCCAAATTGCTAAGCATACCATGCAGAAGTTCATGGCAGAAAGGGCATGGTATCATTTATTTTGTATGGATGTAAAGTTTATAGGAAGATTGGCTAATTGATTTGGGTTCTGTTTTTAATTTATTGCAGGGCATAATTGCAAATGCCTATTGACCTGGCCTGAAATGTTCTTCACAGGAAGGAATTTTTCTAGCTTTCTTTTTTGATAATCTGAATGATTTACCTTTATAGAACTGCCTGTTTTCCCCATAAAAGACAATATATCTAGTGTCCATAAAAATAATAGCAAGGTCAGAGATGCAGACAAACCATAAATACCTTATCTGAAATCATCATAATAAAGCTCTACAATAAAAATATGATGCTGCTACTTCAATAAGTAGTTCACAACATAAAAAAACTACATTTGACCTCATCAAAATTCTCCTCAATAAATTGTTCTCAACCTTGCCTTTTCTCATTGCCACAGTAGCCTTTGCTTCTCTGCCCTTCCTTGCCTAACAGTGTTCTCTTGGATTCATTTGCATATTTAATGAATTATTTGCTTCAGTGCCTTTTTGTTGAATTGAGCCATATGTTTACTATTCAAGCTGCAATTTCCTGGTACATCCCTAATTTAAACCCTTGATCTTAGAGCTTTTGAATCCTTTATTGAATTATATTAGACACTTTATCAAACTTCTTAATTGATATTACGTACCATTGTTTTATGACCTTGTACATTTCTCATATTTTATTCTGTGCTAAATTATGTTTTTTTTTTCTGTTCATAATCTTCAATGTATTTAACATTACATTGATCCCCGGAACTGGTAAATTCATCTATTAGTTATTTAACAAAACAGGTACGCTGATTGGTTTTGTCTTCTATTAGACAGTATTGTGTATTAGTAAAATAAATTTATAATGTTAAATACAGGTTATTTGGAAACTTCTGACAAACCAGGGTTTTTTTATTATCAAGTGATTATCAAGTGTTTTTATTACAAAAATATGAAAGACTCGGTCAATGATTAGTGCCCTTCTATCTTCAAGTATTATATTTAAAGCTTTTCTTGTATAAGGTGCAAGTAATTTCTACTATTCACATTCAAGAAAAAATTACATTGAGAAGCAAAATTAAATCACATGACTTTGAAAATTAATATCTTTTGAAAAACTTTTAAAATATAAAATGATGGAAACTCAAGGGCTTTGTTGAATAGAGCTGCTGAGTTAAGAAACCATTTCCTGGACTCTGTTGTAGATTATGGCCATGGCTTTCACATGCATGATTATGCTCTCCATTGTTTTTCCTTTATGATTAAATCCACTAAAATGATGCCTCTGACCCCTTGTTAAAGCCATCACTTTAATGAGAGAGTTAGGGTGAGGGAAAAACTGGACATATTGATTTGGCTGCCCTAATGGGTCATTATCAAGTGGTCACAGGGAATGAAATCACTTAGTTTCATCAGAGGTTAAAATCAGAAGGCATAATCATTTTGGTCATTCACTTGCTCCACAGTAAAATGATTTGCCACTGGTTTTTTTGTTTTATTTTGTTTTTACTTTCTCCCCTCCATCCCCTCAAATGTTTGTTTGGCATCATGAAGATACCATCTCAGACTCAAAGCCATATGCTAGGGTAATAAAGTGGTTAAGAAAATAATTCCTGATTATATGTTCTACTCCAAACCTCTTAATTAGACTTCCTTCTAATAAACATGTAAACATTCAAATTAAATGCTGAAAGAGGAGTTTGTGAAGAATGATTTTGTGTTCTTTCATTTGTTTAAGAGTTTAAGAAAGGAGTAAAATATGGGTCAGTGACCATTACTGATGATAGAGTATTAATATCTGAAAATAAAATGTGCCTG